>NC_056748.1:399051722-399154222 GCF_019279795.1 Protopterus annectens | reverse complement strand
GGTCCATCTTAAAGCCTATGACTGGTCTGTATGGAGGATCTAGGATGTTCATGTGGAGTTTGGGGATACCAAAAAGGAGGGAAGTCTGGGATGTGAGACTGTTAAAAAAAAAATCAAGGAGGTTGTTGCTTATCAGGCTTCATTTGTATAGGTAGGTGATTTCGGTGCTGATGTCTTCATAAGCAATCTTGATGGATCCAGTGTTTCACTGCTCATACTTGTCTGGGTTGCTGAGCAAAAATGAAATTTTGTTGTTGTATGCTGCTTTGTCTGTCACAAGAATGACTCTCCCTTGTCCACTTTCATGACCCTCCTTGAAGGGTCTCTGATGAGATTTTTGAGAGCCAAGAATGTATCATATTGTACAGTTTCTTCACTGAGGCATTTTGTAGTACTCTTCAGATATCTGCTTTGCATTTGCTTTCAAATGCAGTGAAGACCAGGTGTGGTGATGGACAAAAGTTACTGGGTTTCCACCACTTCAGAGTGAGGACCCATAGTTGTGGGTCAGGCTCTTGGAAGACCTTCTTATGAAACAATATCTTGAAGTTAAGTTTCAGGATGAAGATTTTTAGGTCGATTAAGGTCTGAACTAAATTGCTTCTTTGCTGTGGGATGGACGCGAGACGCTTTTCCAGGACACTTTGTTCTGTTTTCATGAGTGGTTTGGTGGAGTGGTTCCAAATTGTGATAATTTTTGATGGCTCCTAGTTAGTGTAGTGGATACTTTTGAGGTATCCAGAAGTGTTTGATGTCCCTCTTTCCTTGTCAGGTTTTGTCCCTGTGGTGAAGGTTGCTCTTTGGTGATCTGTCTTGTCAGGAATGGAAGAGTTCCTTGGAGTGCTGAGGTTGTAGGGTTTGCTGCAGGGTCCATATTGTAGATGCTGGGGCCTGGCTGAGGTGTTTGCTGGTGGATTGGAGCCTGTTTTGCTGTGGGTCCAATCTCAAGTTTTGACATGGCTGAAAATCCTGCTCTGATGTGTCCTGTGGGCTGAGTTGGTGGAAGTTCATTGTTGGTGGGCTCATTGCTTGGTCTTGGCACCTGATCTTGTTTGTTGTTCACCCCTGATCTTGTGCAGGACTTTGTGGAGATTTATGGGAAAAGGAGGAATTTCTTATTTTGATTCCATGTCTTTTGTAGCTCAGGTTTTGTGGGGATATAAACCTTGGTATTGCTGTGATTGTCATTAAGGTCTTTCTTGATCTTGAGTAGTTTCTTGTCTTTCATTTTGCTCTCAAAGGTGTTCTTTCTTGGATAGCTTACATGCTTCTTCATGAAGTATTAGGTCTGATTTTGATCAGATTTTTTTACTTGCTGTTGTGTTGCAGTAGTAGGTCGATGAGCTTCAGACCAGTGTCTCTTAGAACATCATTTTATTTTGGGGTGAGATCCTTAGTGACGTTGCTGCAGATGGATCTTTGTTGGAGACTCAGACCTTTTGGAATCAGTTTTTTGTCTAGGGAAAATCTGAGGTGGAGTTCTTTGCATCAGAGACTTTTGATTCTCCTATGCCCCTGTTCCAGTTTGGAATAACAGCTCGTGCTGTTTATTTTAATGTCTAGTGATAATGCTTCCTCTGAAAAGGTGGTGAAAGCTGGTGTATCCAAAGCTCTTTACTTGGCCCCCTCCTGTTTTGCCTCTTTGCAAGTAGGCTGTGTTAGTTTTGAAATGGACTTTTCCATTGTTAAATATCAAAGCCTCAGAAAGGGTGGGGTGAAGAGAAGAGTCCTTGCTGCAGACTATTAGATGGCATCACTCTAGCTAAGTCAGTCCAAGCAAGTCGGATCGGTAGCCGTTTAAGTAACTGTGATCACAAACTGTGTATGAAAATAGGACCATGTTTCTTTAAATGTGTTACTGAAGCTTGTTCTGGAAAAATTCACACCTCTGATTCTGTTACTTAACTAATCTGAACTGAATTCCCAGTTTTGTAAAGTATAAAAAGGTAACCTGGAAGCAGCAGAATAGGAAGTGAATTTCTCAATCAGAAGCTTAGTATGGTATAAAGCAATGACTGCTTCCAAGGATCCAAGACTTGCAGAGTTGAGCAGCCGAGTTTTAGTTTCTTGAGGATGTAGCCTGGAGTCAGCTCAGGTGAATATTTCTTCTGTTCTTCTGAAGCTGGGAAGAAGGCCTGAAATGGCCTACAGCTGAGATTTCTGTGGAAAGATCCTGTTTCACTGGGGGACATTTTATGAGACTTTACTTGTGAAGTGGCTATACCTTTATGGACTGCAAATTGTGTTCTAATATTCTAAATAGGTAGTGGAAAATACCTAGGAAAGCCAAGTCAGCTGTTTTCCAGCCTTTCTCTTAATAAACATTTTGTCTAAATGTGTGTGTCCCTCATCTGTCCTTTTAGATTAATACATACATTTTGTATAACTGTCTTACTCTGTGTACTGTGTCATAATATTGAATGAAAAATGTTGAAACATAAAAGTATCAAAACCAAAACTCACAAATGCAGACACGCACATTTACCATGAAAAACACAATATGAGCTCCAGTCTCTTAGGATCACGTATTAAGAAACTCTGAAGTGATAGCATAAAAAAGAAACATGAAAAGATATAAATTCAATGTTTGGAACACAGTAATAAGAAACAGCTTCATTAAGTTTTTTACCAAACACCAAGTCGGATCAGGATAAAAAACCCACATATTTTGGAAGGTGTTTGTTATTGAGTTAATACAATATTTATCATTTTGTAACCACAGCATTTCCCCTTATGTATATTTCTTTCTTGCTTTTAATATAAGCACACACATGGAATATAAAGGGTATCTAGAAGAGTTGCATGAAAAGTATGGTGCTATAAGATTAGAAGATGAGTTCCAAAGTGTGATATGTAAAATTTCTGCTGCTGTTAAAGACTAAGAAATTTGTTTTGTAAGAAAGCCACAAGTCACAAAATCAAGTTATCTAATCATACAGTTTTCAGACATTTCATTTGTCATATAATCAAGACCCCCAGATGCTCTTATTTATCCATGTTATCCTTTTTTTTAGTTTGAGTCACTGTTTCCTTATAACTTCAGTGGGATACAATAATTGCATTACATTCATTGCATGCATGCTAAGTAGCACTTTAATTTATGAAGGTTTTTATGAATGGGCTGTCCTTTGGGTGGTTTTCCTCTCTAGTTCTTTAGTAACTTTTAATGTTTGTTCATGCTGCAGGTTAAATCTGTGGAATTATTTTTGAAGAATTGTGTGGCTAATGTTAGGATATGTTACATGTTTTGTTTAGTTATGTTTTACTTGACTTATAGGTATAATCAGAATTATAGTCTGCTCATTTGGTGCCTGGTGCCACTCCCCAGTTTGGAGCCCCCCAACACTAATGTAAGAAACAAAAAGAAAAACAGGTCCCCTGTCTGATCTGGTGCCACCAGGTACTATAGCCCTACAGCCTCATGCCAATGTCCTACATCCTATACCCTCACTAAGTTGAGGAGCAAAACAAAACAAAATAAGAGGTCCCTTCTCCAATCTGATGCTCCTCCATTCTGCAAGGAGGAGTGACAGGTCCTAACACCCTCACATTCTACTGTCCTATAGAGGACACATGAGAAGTGAAAAAAAATGGATCTGATGACTGCTTCCGCTAACACTTTGCAACCTGCACAGCTGCCCCCTTTACTTTACCCTAGCTATGTTTCTGGGTATAGTCATTGTCTTTGAAATGTACTACATGTTTAGCTATGTTTGATAATGAAAATAGTAGCATCTACATAGAACAGCAATGTTTTTTCTGTATTCTCTCAGGTTGTGACTGAAATGGTTATTGTTGAGTGGTGCTCTACTGTGGTTAAAACAATTTAAGTTGGTGCATTTAACTTAAGTTGTGTATACATAAATCTAATTAAAACATCTCATCAGGTATATGCTAAGAAGACTTTTCTACGCTTTTCTTTTAAGTTGTGTGACCTAGAATATTGTTATATATGTTGAAGGTTGCACAAGGGTACAGCCCCCCAATTACACCTAGGATTAACTTTCTTATTTCTAAAAATAATAATTCACAATTTCAATTCTTGCCAGATATGAAAAGAGTTCACATTTGATAAGCCATTAGAAGGCCTTTTTATTCTTAGGTCTGTTTTGCCCATAATGCCATTTCTGGATTGGCTGGGTGTAGTTGTGATTTTTTTAATTGTTTCATTTTAATGTTTTTTTTTTTTAATTTTTTATTTAATTTTAAGGCTTTGGCATAGGTCAGAAAAGTTTTTTTTTTGGAGTTTTTTTTTTTTTTTTTTATGGAGGGGGGTCTGCATTGCTATACTGATTATATTGTTTTAGTGGTTAATTACACCCATAGGATGGTGAGAAAACTTGCTGTTGTATGCAAAGTGCAGACCACTAACTACTTATATCCAGTGTCCTTGTAAATACATGTATCACATGTGGAGAATGTTCTTGAACAAAATAAATGTCATGAAGGGAAAGTAAGGTTCCATTGGCTGCAGTTTGTGCACTTCCAGTAGTATTGTCCTGAATTCAAATGCCCCTTTATGGATGTCACGTCATAAGAATGATTGTGATCTCTGACATGTGGAAAACATGATCATTCTGTCTCACCAAAACCGAGGTCTTGGAAGGTAAGGACAATAACAACACATGTTCTACTTACCTAGTTTCTTTTAGTATACTTAAAAATGTATTTTCACAAAATAGAAGTTGTATAGATGAAACCGTGTGGTAGAATTAAATAATTGCTGGTATTGTTAATGGGTGTCAGTTACATCCTTTGGAATGAATACTTAAACTGTTTCATAGCACCCATTACTGACTCTGCAGCACCACTTTTGTTTTCCTTTTGTAGTAGCCAAGCTTGTAATCTCTGTGGATTGTGCATCAGTTTACATAAAGTGTGTCTCAGGGATCAGAATTTTGGTGTTAATTCTTTACTCATCCTCAAGCGGTGATGCTGTATTTTAGGAATTTTTCCTTAAACTTTTTATATTCGTACTCACCTGATATATAAAATGTTTCACAATGCAATGTGATGTGTGTCATTGCAACTGTGATTCATATAGGTCACCATGTTTTAAGTTTGTACTTACATGTTTTCTTTTGCTCTACCTATAGTACTGTAAAACAGCCAAGTTAAATACCCCTGGGTAAAAACAATGTAATACCTGTGTCAACAACCCATCAAAGCCATGTCTTATCTCTTGGGTTGCTATGCCTCCTTTGCTAGAAATGAGAACTGTCAATATAAAAAAGAGACTTGGCAGTAATATGAAGATATCCAAGCACAACACAGATAGTGGTCAGCAAAACGGGATCCTTAGACAGAGTATATGAACACAATTCCCACAAAAACATCCACAGGATTTCTCAATTGCTAAGAAAATAACACTCGATGTCTATAAAAGTAAAAAACTGGAACAAATTTATTGGTAAGAGCTTTCGTGATGTAGACACACCTCAGTACATTCTCAAAGATTGACAGTAAAGACACTGTGAATTTAACAGAAACTACAGAGAGTAGATGGATAGTGAGGTTGAGAGCAGACAAAGGGAGGGGTCTGAATGATAGGGTACCCCTTAAACCCCTATTGACATCTAGACCGCTAGCAAGAAAGTGATAGGTTTTGAACATATAATGTACTTAAAGGATGTCTGTTCTCTCTCTCTCTCTCTATATATATATATATATATATGTATTTATACACGTCTTTCTTTTATATATATATATATATATATATATATATATATATATATATATGTATGTTTTTATACGTGTTTTATACATGTGCTTTTATATATATGTTTATGTACTGTGCATAGATGTATTTTATTTTGTTGATTTTCATATCATTGCTGTCAATCTTTGAGAATGTACTGAGGTTGTAAGAATCTCTGTTTTTGCATATGCACGCTAGTATTAGGGAGATGCCTTATTTATTAAGCATACCCTTTTAAGAAAATGAGAGGGAAATTGATGGTGTGCACCATGATTGGTTGTTTTGAATTAACTTAGTAATATAAAGTAATATAAGCACAGTTGTGTTGTGTCAATTCTAGGTCTGATGAAGTGATGTGTCTACATCACGTAAGCGCTTGCCAATAAATTTGTTCCACTTTTTTACTTTTATAGACATTGGGTGTTATTTTCTTAGCCATTGAGAGATCCTGTGGATGTTTTTGTAGTAATATGAAGATATCCTTCTCCTGCAAGCATAGTTGTAGGCAAAGAAGACATTCTTAGTTGTCCAAACAAACTATCAACATATGGCAAGTTAAGGCTACTCTTGCTTTAACAGAGTGGTTATCACCAGAAAAGGGAGTTACTAGGACTCATGAACAAAAAGACTTTATCTTAAGTAATTTGTTTGTTTGCAGGTACCTTGTTTGTGAGAAAACATTGTCAGAGCAAAAGAAACTCATTGACTGCTACCATAATTGACAAGGTGCTCTAATTTCCTCTGAGGAACAACACAGTCTAAACAGGGCAGAAGACAGAAAAGAACAGAGACTTGACGGAAGCTAGTTTTCAAGTATTCAATATAAGAAGATGCAGAACAGAATAATTTGTTGTTAAATATATGATTAAGAATAATGAATTAAGCCATTAGTGGGTGGTCTTGCACAAGTTTGTAGGAGTTTATCATTGAAATGTTGATGGATGTTTGAATCTGCCTCCTGCCAAAATTTAGAGTATAAAATAGCCAACAGAGTCAAGTAGTAATCACACACACTATACAAAAAAATCTTGTATATATATAATCTTGAGTTGCACTACAAGGGAGAATATAGTGCAGGTAATGCTGATTAGGATAGCTGTATGTAACACAAATAACTGTACTTTTTATGCATGTCTTGTGTTTTCTGTGAGCATTGTGTTTTTAATTAATTTATAACTGTTTAACTCTCTACAGAACTTTTACCTGTGGTGTGGATATATGCTATATGTTATGTAGGGAAATGTTAACTGAAATAACCAATGTGATAAACAGAGTTAGTTTTTGAGAAATTTTAGTAGTTCTTAGATCCTACGATTGTGACATTCATCGCCTGAGTATGAAATAACAGTTTAATTAGCTTTCACAAAACAAGAGAAAAATTCCTAAATTAAAAACAAGGAGATATATACCATATCTGACAACCTTCTGGTAAAAAAAAAAAAAAAAAGAGTTCACATTTGATAATGCCCAAACAAAAGATGAATTTTGAAAGAATTTTAAATCTTCAGTTGTGAAAACTATGCACTATAATAAGAACTGCATCAGGTTTCAAAAAGAAATACACATGCCAAGATCATCTAGCTGATTCTACTTTCTAACCTATCATGGTGGGATACATAGAGCCTTAGAGCTAGGGGAAGACAGATGTAGTAGGTATTTATAAACACATTAACTTTGTTTAGTGCTTCATTATCAGTACACGTATGATTTAAGATGATATGAGCTAAACTAGAAATTAAATGTTAAATGAATCTAAATATATTTGTTGAGAAGAACAAATTCAAAGAGAAATTATGACTATAATGTATGTTATCAAGGCACTGAAAAGTTTAGGCCATAATATATTGAATTATACTGTCTCAAAACTGTAACTAGAAGTCCTAGAACTGAATAAAATATTACTACTACCTTTGGGGAATAGGAACTGGTAGGGTTCCTGTGGGATTATCTGGATTCATTTATAAAGTGTCACATTGGCTGATTTTTAAGCAAGTACTTTTCCTACATTGTTTATATTTTAATTAACACAACCATTTCCCACACTTCCAACAGAATTGGAGGTTCTGCAAGAGATTGTGAAGAATTAAAGTAAAATAGTTATACACAACACCAACATCATAACGTTGTCCTGAGAAATAATTTTCTGTAAAAAAAAATCTGTGCATCATGGCTTACATAGCACATGTCCCTTCTGCAGCATAATTCCATTTTCCTTGTGACAGTTTTGTGATGTATACTTCATGGAAAAAGGCTGTTACTCAGTGACATTAAGCTTTTCTTAGCACTGTGTTTCCTAAAGAAGCACCCATGTGATACTGATCAGAATACTGAAAATGAGTCCCCACCAGGATAAAAGCAGAGGTGTCACAACACTTCATCCCACATACCAACAAACCTAAGTTTAACAAAATGATAACAGACGTGCTGTCCTTCAGCTGCTGTATATTTCAGTCAGGATATTGCTTACAGAGAATGTATGACATTGAGTTCATATCAGTACTCAGTCGAATATGTGTGCGCTTTTCTCATGCTAATTAATCTTCCTTATTTCAGCCAGGATTTGAGCACGTATAAAACCACTTAATCAGTGATCATGTACATCATTTATGTATGTAATTCTATTTGCTTATTTCCACCTAATATTATGATTTGAAGTGAAAAATGATTTTATTCCATTTGTTTCTGCAGGAAAAATGCTGCCAGTATTGGTCAACAGGGGGCTCTGTTACCTATGGAGACGTCACAATTGAAATAAAGAATGAAAGCACATGCGATGCAATTAGCATTAGAGATTTTGCACTTGTCCATAGTCTGGTATGTTTTTATTTTTCTTTCTTTTCATTTTTTACTTAATTGATTTAATCCTAGATAAGTGTGCTTACATCTGTTTAACTACCAAATGCACATTGGAAAGCAATTAAAGGTTTAAGTTGGTAACATTAAAGTAGATTATGCAGTCTCAGCAGACCTAAATCATTACACTGTCCTACTCTCTTTTTTCCCCTTTACACTATTTACTTCAGCTTAGTTTGTATTATTTCTAACATACCTCAGGCTTTCTTCATGTACCTCAGCACAGTCCCTCTGAGAAGAAAGGATACTTAGTTGGTAGTTTGTAGAATAATAAAGTGGTCTCCTCTGATAAAAAGAATTTACTTAACTTGCTTCCAATTGGTAGTTGTGTTGTACTCTGACTTCTTCACAGATGTCAGAAGAATGTGCTCCATATTCTGCAGTAAGTGATGCTGTGGAACTTGAATGGAGTTAGGGTGAGTATGCTGTCAGGGAATGAAGTTAGGCCAGGGCTAGGGCAGGGGCAAAATGCCTCTGTAGTCTGTTCCCAAAAGGAAGCAGGCTGCTGAATGGAATGAGAGCCTGTTTGCTGGAGGTATGATAAATTAAGAGATGGCAGTGAATCCTGGACTAGGGGTAGGGGGTATTCTAGACTAGTCTTGCCGATGTTATGTAGATGCCCATGCTGCAGCTAGTGACAAGCAAGACTGATTTCCTGCAGATCCTAGTTTGTTGTTATGCCAGACTAACCTGTTGAAGGGTAGCCAGCTTCATGGTGTATAGAGGGATGTCAAGGGGGCAGTTAAAAGGCTTTGTCCATGCCCATGGCTGCTTGGAAGACAGCCTCACTTAGAAGCTGTCACTCCCCTAAAAGAATGTCTGGTACAGGGAAAAAATTGGCTTAAATCCTAATAGAGAAGGCTAGATGGAGAGCAGCCAGGGTGGCAGAAATCATCTAAGAAATAAGACACTGTATTATGTAATCACCCTCCCTCTCTTTCTCTGTTTGCTAGGTTCTAATGGATGATAATACCAGCTACATTTACTGTCTCTCTACACACACACACACACACACACACACACACACACACACACACACACACACACACACACACACGTACATAACACACACACACACACACGTATATATTTGTATACATATATATAGATATAGATGTATACATGAACACACACACACATACATACAAAGTTATATATACAGCGGGGATAAAGAATGTACCCTTTTCCTGCTGTTGTCCAACTTTGGCGTATGTATATATATATATATATATATATATCAGCAGGCAGACCAGAAACATTTGCACTGTTAAACGCCTAGCAGATCTTAGTATTCTGTGGATCACCACTGGGACTGGAATTATGAAGGAAGGTCTATCCAACATGGTGCTTAACCATGAATCAGTGTGCCTCTGGTCCCATCTTAATGCTTTAATTGCTTTTTATTTTCTGAATCTTTGGTTATAACCCAAATCACCCCCCCCCCCCAAGCCTCCCCTTCCCCTGTGGACAAGGCTTCCCTATTAGTCAGTAAGGAAGAAAACAAAGGCAGTTTCAACTGATGACATTTTTGATAAGCACAGCCATAAAGATTAAGAAACCCACAGCCCAAAACTCCCAGCTTTTGTGTATCTGTTTTTTGTGCACCAATTTGCCTAATGCAGAGAGGGGCCATGGTTAAATCCTTGGAACCAGATTTTTTTTGCTTCCAATAATCTTTGTATCCCATCAGTGTCAGCGGTGGTGGTGCTGCGGTAGCGTTGTCACCTCACAGTAAGACGCTGTCCGGTTCGATTCCCAGCTAAAGCATCTTCTGCATGGAGACATGCGTGAATGTGCGTACCTTCGTTGAAGGTTGTGCATCAGGGCTGGTAACTCGGCATGTAAAAATCAACTACCAATCATTAGCGGACAGGAGTTCCGCTGTGGCGACCCCTAACCGGATGAAGCCGAAAGACTCAACAACAATGTATACACCCTTAATGATTTTTACCTTAGGGATTTGTGCTGTTATGTGTGACTTTTGGATATCATTAATCATGGAAGTTAGAGAGGAATTACTTTCTGGGGCCAGTGGAGACAGTAAGTTAGGTGGTATCCTAGATTCAGTCACATTGTTGCCTACTGGTATAGAAGTAGCCTGCTTTCTCAGCCTTATCCCTAGTTGTTGTGATGTAGCTGATGACAGGTAAGCCACCTATATGGTAATGGGAGACCCACCATCTTTTAAAAATATGGGAGTACCAAAACCTTTTTCTAATACCAAATCAAATAGCCTATCACTGCTAGCATCTGGAATGGGTTCTAAAAATTCTAGAAAGTATTCATCCTGAGTTTGATTATTTAATACAATCCTTTCTCTACACTCATCATTGGGGGAACTTCAATACCTGATTCTTCCTGATCAACTGGCGAAATGACAGCTCCTATATGGGCTTCTTGTACTGCATTATCTCCACCAGGTTTCTTCATTTTCTGCCTGCTCCTCTAGGCCATTATGCCAGCTGTCAAGGATGAGTCTAATTTGGCTGCTAACTGGCTCCTTTTGGACCTGGAAGGGGCT
Organism: Protopterus annectens; assembly: GCF_019279795.1. Taxonomy (NCBI): domain Eukaryota; kingdom Metazoa; phylum Chordata; order Ceratodontiformes; family Protopteridae; genus Protopterus; species Protopterus annectens. The sequence goes on along the minus strand of NC_056748.1, from coordinate 399,143,150 downwards.
TGTCCACTGTTGGACTCAATTTCTTTGAATAAATCCTCCGCTTTTATTCTGGCCCATCATGCCTTTAGGTCCAGCAGAGGAAAAAAATTTAATATTTAGTAATGAGAAATAATAACAAAACACTAAAGCAGCCCCTAAGGTGCAAGCACATTAAGGTGATCTAAGAATTCATAGGAGTCCCTATGATTTCCACCAGGTAATAATTAATGTCCACTGTCTCCAACTCAGAATATCTGTGCAGCACAGCCAAACTTCCTTCTCGGCCAAAAAAAAAGGTGAATGGGGTGGAGGAACAGAGGGGAGAGATGGGGCGATAACATAAGGAGGTGCCCATGTATATCGTGGCTTTGGGGTTAGACAGGTGAATGCCCCAGTGCTTTGACTCACAGACCCACATTATCCAGAAAAGTCTGTATGATCCTGGAAGCTGTATTGCCCTCCCTGGATTCACTGCCTCTTGCACATCTAAGAAACCACCCTTCTGCCTTAACTAGCATCCTTTATGCCTCGAGTGAATCTCATATGTGTGTGTATGTATACCATTATGTATCTTAAAATTAAAATCTATAATAATTGGACATTCATTTCTAAATATTACTGACCTAATGTAGAATACCTAAAGAGGTGTTGACATACCTCTCAAACTTTTAGTATAAGGAATCTGTACCAAGACAAACTAAAGAGGGGTGGAGACAAAGACCTAAAATAAGAACAGTTATTTTTAATATTGTACTTATAGCCTATACATTTTATTGAATAAAAGGTTTGGCGTTACCCTGATCTTCTGAATGATGTGAAGTCAGTAATTCAAATGTCTGTCACTACTTAGTGAATTTAACCCTTACTGATTTTCCAGAAAAGCACCACTTTTAAGAGGAACTGACCAAACATCCTAGGCATAAATGTGAATATCCTGCAAAATCTGTACACTTGATAGGTATTTGTGCAAATATTAACTCAACATTGAGCTTCCTTGAATTTAAAGGAACTAGACAAACTTTCAACTTAAGCACTCAAGCCATTCATTTCTCAGCCCGGCACTTGTTCAAAACTTATAGCAAGCACTTATAAACCCTAGCACTAGACCCTCCTGTACTATACAGTAGGACAAGGCTCTCTATTCGACCTTACCAGCCATCCAGTAAAACAGTTCACTGTACCTATCCAGGCATGTCCAAAGGGCAGTTTCAGGTGTACTCTCCAGTCCAACTGGTGAATCTGGGCATTTTGAGGCAATGTTACAACTGCCTCATGTACACAGACAACCCCCCCCCCCCTCCTACCACCAAACACTAATACATGCAAGAGATGCAGTTATACAGCCAAACTAGAGGCTAAGCTCTCTCAATCCAAGACTGAATCAGACAGTCAAGAGGAGAAGGCAAATACTTGCATCACACCACCAGTCTTACAAAGACCCGTTAAACCAGCACCAGCAAAAAACATACGTAACTACACAAAAACATACTCGGAGGTTCTAAATAAAAATCCGCAAAAGCAACAGAGACCTCCAAAGCAGACATCAAAGCAACCTCCACACCCCATCACAAACCATGAAACACGTACTTCACATAGTCAGTGTGCCACACAGTTACAGCCCTTAAGGCAAAATAACATACCCAACATACTAGTAATAGGTGACTCTATAGTCAGGCACACTGACGTCCCACTCACTAGGTTGAATAAGGAGAAGGTTACTGTTAGCTGCCAGTCGGGTGCCAGGATCCGCCACATAACACAAGCACTCAGGTCACTCCAGAACAAGTACAAATATGACTGTCATTGTCCATGTTGGTGTGAATGACCTGAGCCATACCTCCCTGGACTACATGAAAAGAGACATGGAAGAGCTCTCTGATCACATAGCCCAGGCCGGTATGACCCTGACCCTGAGTAGCATCCTGCCCTCATCAAGAATGATATAAAGAAAAAAATTCTCGATTTCAACAATTAGCTAAGTTTCTGGTATCATTCAAAGGGGATCCAGTGTCTGTCTGCCTGGGATGACATGCTCGACAAGCCATGCTGCTTTGCTAGAGATAGCTTGCACCTGTCACCCTTAGGCTTTTGAATACTTGCCAAGGCTCTCGCCACCCCCATAGTGCCTTTTTTAGGCAAGGCTCAAAAGACAAACCCACCACCGTAAATAGCACAAGTAACAAAAAAGTGAGGGTAATGCTACTCAGTGCCAGAAGTCTAAACCTCAAAATGCACACACTCGAGGCACTCCTCAGTATGGAGAAAATCAATATATGTGCAGTAACAGAAACCTGATTTAAGGCTCCAGAGAGCACCCCAGCACTACCAGGCTACAACTCATACCATACATTTTGGCCACAGAACCCAAACCGAAATACAAAAGGCAGGGGAGTATCCATATTCATCAAAGATACCCACACCTCCAGGTTAGTGGCACAGCATGATGCTTCAGAGATCATCCATGTGCAACTAACAATGGGCAAAACTGTAATTCAAATTGTAGCTTGCCACAGATCACCCACCATGTCCCAGGACCCCGATTCTGCATTTCTGGAAACACTGGGAAACATAATGGTCCTACCAAACACCCTAATATTGGGTGATTTCAATTACCCAAACATTAACTGGGAGAACTACTCAAGTACTAACTCCCTTGCCCAACTTTTCCTAGAATTTATAAACTCAAATGCCCGGGTTCAACTGATCAACACTTCCACCAGAGGTGACAACATATTGGACCTGGTCATCACCAACATGGGCGACCGGTGTTCCACACCAGAGGTCAACCCCTCACTGGTTAGATCTGACCATAAACAAATCACTTTGGATATCCATATTCCGCCACCACTCACAGAAAAGAAAGCCACCGTAAAAAACTTTTCAAAAGCAAACTTCACGTTACTTAAGACTGAGGTGGAAAGTTTCAAAGCCCCCATGCTGAAGGATAACACTGTCCAAGCTGCAAAATCCTTTACTAATGCATTCTACGGGCAGCTACAAGAATGCATGGATCAGGCCATCCCAAGCAAAACCAAGACTCACTCCTCCAAGTAAAGGAAACCAGTCTGGTGGACTCCTGCCATAAACAAGCTATACAATAGAAGGAGAAAACTAGTACAGAAGAGAGTAAAATCCCAAGAAGGGAAGACATCCCTGATCAGTATCGGCAAGAAACTACTATGCCTCATAAAATCATCCAAGGTGAGCTTTGAAAGAAAAATTGCCAAAGACTCCAAAGATAACCACAAGGCATTCTTTAGCTATGTCAAGAATCTAAGTGGCAATGCTCAGATCTGGTCAGAGTTAGTGCAGAATGGCACAAAATGCACTGAACCGACCGATATCGCCAACATCCTGGCAGACAGGTTCAGCGCAAACTTCACCCCTCCACCCCCAAAAGGGCCCATAACCATACCAGAAGAATGTAGAGTCCCTGAAATCACAGACACTCAGGTTAAAACAGCCCTCTCCAAAGCCAAAAACATAGCATCATTGGGACCGGATGATGTCCCAGGCTGCGTCCTACACGAGCTCAAAGACGAAACTGTTCAAACTCAGCCTTTCCATGGGCTACATACCCATAGAGAGGCGCACAGCAACAGTTATTCCACTCCACAAAGGTGGAGCTACAACAGACCCTGGGAACTATCGCCCTATAAGCCTGACTAGCTTGGACTGCAAGGCTATGGAGGGCATCATCATGGAACTCATTAACAGAGACATTGGGAACCTCCAAACACTGGACCCTTCCCAGTATGGCTTTGTTAAGGGCAGATCATGCCTCCTAAACCTGGTGGACTTCTTTGAGACAGTTACCAGGGCTATAGATGAGGGAAAGGTGGTACACACAGCCTACCTAGACCTCGCTAAGGCCTTCGACACCATTCCCCATTCTGGTATTATAGACAAGCTCACCAGCCTGAACATAAACCCCTACATCACAAGATGGGTTGCCAACTAGCTCATGGACAGAACCCACATGGCGAGAGTTGTGGGAGTTAGGTCTGACTCTAAACTGGTTACAAGTGGCGTTCCCCAGGGCTCAGTCCTAGGACCCCCCCCCCTGTTCAGCATATACTACTCAGAGGTACAGGCAAGCACAGGAGGACTATGGCTGACCAAGTTTGCAGACGACTGCAAAATAGGGGCTATAATTGACTCTCCGGCTGACACAGACATCCTCCAAAAGGGTCTCACTGAGACAGATACCTGATGTCAAAATCAGGGCCTCAAGCTAAATGCCAAAAAGTGCATAGTCATCCCCTTTGGAAAAAACAAAATACCCACAAACTGCCACATAGGTGGTAGTCCCCTAAATACGGAAGACATAATAAGGGATCTGGGACCCAAGTAGATAGTAAACTCATCTTTGATAATCACATTGCCAAAGTGGTTAGAAAATCCTTCTATGTGGCCCACCTAATCACAAAAGGGTTTTCATCCAGATCAAAAGAGGTCATTGTGCCCCTCTACTCACCACTCATCAGACCCATCATAGAGTACAATGCCCCATTTGGGATGTACTTTACAAGACACCTGCAACAGCTGGAAAAACCACAGAAGTACCTCACCAAGAGGATCACTGGCCTCAAACAGATGCCCTATGCAGCTCGACTGAAGAAACTCCATTTGTACTCGGTTGCATACTGCCTACTCAGAGGTGATCTCTGCCTGACATACAAGGCCATGTCCAACCCAGAATTGATGGACATGCTCCACCTAAAGAAAACCTTATCCCCTCGAGCCACATCCTCCAGGGATCTAAACCTCACCACAACAATAAATAGGATGTGCTGGAGAGATAGATTCCTGTGCCAGAGACTTTGGAACAAGATCCCAATCTACATTAGGCAGAGCTCCTCGCTAATACTCTTCACTCTTCACTCTGCAAAAGAAATCTTGACAAGTGGATGGGAAACAGAAAGTTTACCTCGGAGATCACTTCAGTGGCTCTGCTGGATAGAGGTACAGGGAACTAATCTAAGGGGGCGACGAAAGCCAACACATTCTGGCTAGGCTTATAAATGCCTTCGGGCAGATAGCCTAGTGCCCACCTATGAGTGAAATGACAAAAATGTGTTCTAATATTTTGGCACCCTCTGTCTTGGTGTGGTACCTTAAGTTGTCAAAATTTACCACAGACAGTTCTATAATTTGCCTACTTTACAGTGATTAGCAGTTGAAGGAATTCTCAGATTTTGTGTACCAAGAACCCTCTAAATCAAGGGAGTGAATTTTCATTTAACAAGATCACTAGTTAAAGACCCAGAACTCTCCCCAAACAATCACTTCAATGTAACCAATCTTTGACAAATAATTTATTATTACTTTTTTGTTGTTTTAGTTTCATTATTGGTAACATGAAAATATTGTACTCCCAAGAAACCATATTTGGATGTCCCTGCTGATGTAGAAACACTCAACATACATTAAATACAAACACATTAAGAAAATGTGACTAGAAGCACCAATCGGACCATGAAAATCACAGTGAACCAGTGATTACCCAGTAAACGGAAAAGCATGAAAAACAAACTGAGCTTGTTCATTCCCTAAACAGTAATAAACTGTGTCAAAAAACTGTTTAAACCTGAGGCAAAAAATCCTTGAACCCCAATTACTACCACATCAGCTTCCTATGGAAAGAAGGTTAAAAGCAAGCTTGCCTCTTGAATTGCACTGAGTAGGAGGGAAGTTGAGCGGAACCATACTAACAAATCTGCTAATCTGAAGGCTTTAAAAAAATCATTAAGAGCAAATCTTAATGTGGACACACTTCATCTGTAACAACCTTGGTAGAATGGTAAAACAAACCCTTACCAGCACAGCAGAGGACATTTTCAGCATACTTTGAACCTTACATCCAAGTAAATCTCCACAGTTCCAATTGTAAATGTAATAAATCCGATTCGCAGTTCGAATGACAATAAAACACTCAATATTTATTAAAACAAAAAACAACCGGTAAGCGCTTTCATTCACAAAGAACTTCTTCAGACCTGGTTGTCACACACACACAAAATTCACATTTATAGTTTGTTCATGTCGCATGACCCAAAACATTAGCAGTGTTTTAACCCTTTCTTACATAACACTGCTTTAAAGTTTTCCATATCATTCATACCTGGAGCTGCACCTGTGTTTATAGGAGGTACTTTCACATTAAATTCTTTTTTGTACCTTCTAGCCTTGTCTATTTTTTGTTTTAGAGGTATGATTATGCTATTCCCGCATCATGTAGTGACATAGCCAAGGCTTTTGACACCATTCCCAAGCTGGCATTGTTAATAAGCTTAACATTCTAAATATAGACCCACTTTGTTGCCAGATGGCTATCAAACTGGTTGAAAGACAGAATCTATACACTGCAAGTGGCAGGTGCTTCATCAAAAACCATGAAGGTTACCAGTATTTTTCTTAGGGCTTGGTTCTGGAATGTCTACTGATCTGGCAAACTAAGTATGTAGATGACTGTAGACTAGGATTTACTAGCAAGTCTGCTTATGACACCCTAACTCTTTGCAAGAACTCACACAAATATTAAACGTATTGAGAATGGTCTAAAATTAAATGCAAATAAAATTACAGTGTTGTCACATTTGATAGACAACCTTCCCCTAAGCATAGACAATATCCCACTTCAAAATGAGAATGTTGTTAGGGACCCTGGAACATGTGCTGATAATTTCCTGTCTTTCAACCATCATCTTCTGACATCAGTGCTGAATGTAGCTAACTGCCAAGGGAATATTGTCCATATCTGGAGATCATTGTTTCTTTATATTTAGCACGGATTAGACCAATTAAGTACAATGCGCCCTGTAGAATGTACCTTACCAAACATATCAAGTAACTTGAAATACCCCACAGGTTTCAAACTAAGAAGATCATGGACTTAAATGGTATTATTTACCAAGAGAGATGGTAAACCACTGCAGCTTTATTTGGTTTCTTACAGACAACTGAGGGAAGGTTTGTGCCTTGCCTTCCTCACTATTAGAGACCTAGTTGTCCTGGATCCCTTACACATCAACAAATTGAATAACTCCACAAATACCAAAAACAGGGACCTAAATCTTTACCAACAGATAAATAAAAAGGGCTCCTTATTGAAGTGCTGGCACTCATAGCAGTACCAACAGACAGAATGAAAAAAGAGTTTGAAAATCCAGTAAAAGAGTGACTCTCAAACATTGGTCTTCTTTAAACTTCCTTTTTGAAGGGGGCAATCTTCCTGCCACCCCTCAATGTTAAAGACAAGACTCACCCACCCCCAAGTGTGTGTGTGTGTGTGTGTGTGTGTGTGTGTGTGTGTGTGTGTATATATATATATATATATATATATATATATATATAGATATATATATATATATATGTGTGTGTGTGTGTGTGTGTGTGCGCGCGTCCCCCTATAGATTAAGCAATGTGATACAGCATCATCCTTCAACTGGGATATTGATGATTGTACAGGTACCCACAAAGTCACCTCAGGTTGGTAGGTCTAGCCCTACTGGAGAAAGGAGTACTGCCTAAGGGTTGGCACTGACAAGGTGCAAATGGCCAAAAGGACTCAATCATCTTTAAACTTTCTATGAATCCTATGACCCCTACAAGTATTCAAGGATGTTCTAAGTATTTTCATTCATGTATCCTTCATGAAATTAGAAAAGTTCCCTAAAAAACGCAAGTTTTATATAATGATAAACAGTAGAACAAAGCTATGTCTGACTCCATCTCCTTGTTCGTTTGTATCCCACACAAGGAAAGACAAAAAAAGCATGTTTACAACATAGGAATCTAAAATCATTATTTGGACAGTGTTGTATATACAGTGGATATAAAAAGTTTACACACACCTGTTAAAATGCCAGGTTTTCGTGATATAAAAAAATGAGACCACAATAAATCATTTCAACACTTTTCCCACCTTTAATGTGACATATAACCTGTACAATTCAATTGAAAAACAAATCTGTTAGGGGAACAAATATAAAAAATAAAAAACATACAATAAGCTGGTTGCATAAGTGTGCACACCCTTAAACTAATACTTTGTTGAAGCACCTTTTGATTTAATTATAGCATTCAGTCTTCTTGGGTAAGAGTCTATCAGCATGGCACATCTTGACTTGGCAAAATTTGCCCACTCTTCCTTGCAAAAGCGTCCAAATCTGTCAGATTCTGAGGGCATCTCAGATTCTGAGGGCATCTCTTGTGCAAAGCCCTCTTCAGGTCACCCCACAGACTTTCTACTGGATTTAGGTTTGGGCTCTGGCTGAGCCATTCCAAAACATTAATTTTCTTCTGGTGAAGCCATTCTTTTGTTGATTTGGATGTATGCTTAGGGTCATTGTCATGTTGAAAGGTGAAATTCCTCTTCATCTTTAGCTTTCTAGGAGATGCCTGAAGCTTTTGGGCCAAAAGTGACTGGTATTTGGAACTGTTCGTAATTCCCTCCACCTTGACTAAAGCCCCAGTTCCTGCTGAAGAAAAGCAACCCGAAAGCATGATAGTCCGACCACCATGCTTCGCCGTCGGGGTGGTGTTCTTTTGGTGATGCAAAGTGTTTTTGGAATATCTTTTGGAATTGTAGCCAAAAAGTTCAGCCTTTTTCTCATCAGACCATAACACATTTTCCCAAGTGCTTTTGGGAGACTCGATGTACTGTTTTGCAAATTTTAGCCAGGTCTGGATGTTTTTCTGTGTAGGAAAAGACTTCTGTCTTGCCACCCTACCCCATAGCCCAGACATATGGAGAATACGGAAGATTGTTGTCACATGTAATACACAACCAGTACTTACCAGAAATTCCTACAGCTCCTTCAGTGTTGCTGTAGGTCTTTTGGCATCCTCCCTGACCAGTTTTTGTCTTGTCTTTTCATCAATTTTGGAGGGATGTCCAGTTCTTTGCAACGTCACTGTTGTCCCATATTTTCTCCACTTTTTGATGACTATCTTCACTGTGTTCCATGGTATATCCAGTGCTGTAGAAATTTTGTACCCTTCTCCTGATTGATACCTTTCAACAATGAGATCCCTTTGATGCTTTTTAAGCGCTCTGTAAACCATGGCTTTTGCTGTAGCAGGCAACTGAGTAAATGTCAGGAAAATCCTACTAGGACAGCTGAACTTTATTTGGGATTAATCAGAGTCTCTTTAATTGATGGCAGGTGTGTATCCAAGAAGACGGAATGTTGTGATTAAATCAAAAGGTGCTTCAACAAAGTATTAGTTTAAGGGTGTGCACACGTATGCAACCAGCTTATTGTATGTTTTTTTATTTTTTATATTTTTCCCTCTAACACATTTGTTTGTTTTTTCAATTGAATTGTACAGGTTATTGGTCACATTAAAGGTGGAAAACGTTTTGAAATTATTTATTGTGGTCTCATTTTTTTATATCACAAAAACCTAGCATTTTAACAGGGGTGTGTAAACTTTTTATATCCAGTGCACATCTTTTGAGTCAGTAAGGACTATCTGTTTTCAGCATCTGATCCTGGGTTAAAATGAGCATGGCTAAAGGTGGAAACTTGTACACAATCTAATACCTTTGGCCATTTTTTCCAGTAATTACATGACACTTCATTATCTTTACTAATGCCTACACGGGACGCTAGTAACTTGAAAACAACAATGAAGATTTGGCTTGTATTTATTACAGACAGTTTTAAATAACGTAAGTATTGTGGCCTCCAAGACCACAAGTGTAATTTCTATTTTTTCTAATTAGCAACTATGGCATTTTGAAAAAACAAAGTGGAATGTAAAGACTAATCTTTAAAAAAGTGAATGCATGATGTGTATGTTCTTAACACAGGGTACAGAACGGCTGAGTCTCTAGATGAAAGAGTTAAGGAAGGAAGCGAAAACATGGCCTATCAGTTTAAACTGCAGAATACTCTGCTAACAGTGTAACCTGGCTGATGAGCCTGTCATATTTATATTTTGGCATATAGGTACCAACAGCTTAACATAAAAATAATTCACATAAACAAAAACACTTCTATTTATGCTTTCAAAAACAGAGGAAGCTGAATCGTGGGGAGAATGGAATATACCAACCATTTATTAAAGTAGCCCAGACTGCATTTAATGCACAACCCTTAGTTAAGTGATTTTAATTTGTTTTCATTTTTAAATGGATTAGTGGGTTTACATTTTTTAGCAATGCTTATTTTGCACGATATTCCTTTTGCTACAGGAGTTTGGTTGCTAATAAGTTAACTAGTCTCCTCATTACTACCTACAGTTCTTTGGGTTGAACAAATGCTGGCAGATTTCATTAGGGCATTTTTTTCCACCCTCATTGTCTTCAGTTTTCTTTGTATAAGCAGCATTAACCTTAGAAACTGCCAGTGTCATGGGCCGCAAGTTCAGTGGGCTTGCTGTTCCCTAGGAAACACACATCGCCAGCTGTAAATTCTGGAGTCTAGCCATTTTCTCACTTTGCTCCTCCTCCTTTACCTCTGCAGTACCATTTTACATTTATCTTTTAATTCTACAAAGAAAAATGCATGTTTAGTAAACTCCATCAGGAACCTGCACAGCATCAATTAAGTTCATTGTTTTGGTATGTTAAAATGTTGTTTCCTGACAGCATCCAAATTCCTCAGAAGATATTATTTTCTAACTAGAATACAACTATGTTTAGAACGATTGTTAATGTATGTGCCACTAAATGGAAGTGATGCGTAAAGGCCGGAGTGATAGACTATATTTCTCAGTTTAGCAAATGGCTATCCAGGGATTTGATATGACTGATTTCAGTGTGGTTTTAAATCACACATCTCAAATGCACTTTAATTAAAATGTCTCTGGTTAGTCATGATTTCTCGCTGTTTTTGCTAATGATTTGGTAATGATAAGCACCTTGAAAATATTGAGAATGGCACGCAGTCCTGTATAAAATGTTAACCACAAACCTTTGAATATCGCTTAGACCTAGTAATTTAACCACCATGACTTCCTGAAGACCTGTAATTACTTGATTTACTCAGTACACAGCATTAGGTTACAAAATGCTTTTCCTAATACATTTTTTGTTAAAGGATCCATTTGGAGAAATTATACATTTTGCTTTGATGTTTTTTTATACAAGACATAGATGCAGAATTGCTTAATTTGCCTCAGAATTCCAGTATTTATCAAGATTGTGATGTGGGCTGGGCATTCTGTCTGTTCAGTTTTCCAGACATTGTCACAGCTTCAGAACACTACATCATGTTAGCTTCGTAATGTGGTTTCAGTTATTTTTCTCATCTAATTAAATAAGATTTTTTTTTTGTGCTGCCACTTGACAGATTTACGCTGTGGTTTCAGAGGATGGCATGGAAGGAAGAACAAGGAACAAAAGGATTTCCTTAGAAGTTTTCTTGTTTTTGATCATTGTTAGCTGAGAGAAAAAAATCAAATTTATGTGTTTAGTTTGTTATAGCAATAACCAACAACATTGATGCGGTATATTGAAAATTTACCTAGGTTTGGTGTGGTCTAACCACAAGGATGAAGCTTTTCTTACTTTTCTTAAATGTTGTCTTTATACAATGCCTCTGTGGTGCCCTTCTTCATTTTCCCTGGTATCCTGGGGCTTTTCTGATGTACTGCGCATGCGTATGGGACTTACGTTCCCATGCTTAATGCAACACATCAGTGCTGTGCAGAGGAAGCAACAGAGAATGGGATATCCCTGTTTTTTTTTTTTTATTTATCAGGGAAACAGAAACTGGGAGACATTTAACATTTGGGAGTGACGGGACAGAGAAAATAAAAGGATAATCAGGTACGTTGATTTAGTTCTGCAGAACGAACCTGATTAACCTCTTATTTTTCTCTGTGCCTTCGGCCTTGTTCATTTGAGGTCTTCTGTTCTGTAAATTTATTAAAACAAAGAAAGAAAACTAAGAATTTTATGAGATATACTAATGGGAAAAAGTCTGCGAGACCGGACCTTTTTCCATTAGTATATTCTCAGATTTACAATGGGCACGCTGGTTGGGCTGACCAATCATCGTGCTCCTTTTTGAATATTACTGGACAGTCATTGTATAATAGCATTTTATATTAGTAAAGAAGAAAGGGGGCATCATGAACAAATCATATATACTATGCCACCATGGCTTACTCACCAAGAAAAGCTTTACATGTTCATTTGTGTCCCCTTGCCATATACCACAGCCCTGAGTCCCAGGAAAAACAAGGGTATTAAAAACAGGAGATGAAGGCACAAGGAAGTCACCTACCATCATCCCAACATATATGCTGTTGTCTCCTTTTCCTTCCAATTGAAAACACCTAAATAGCACACCAACTGTACCACTGATGATCGAAAAAACACTAGCTCCCAAATGAACATCTGGTCCTGGGCTTGACAATAAAAAGGTGCATTGATGATAACCAAAAATGTGACAAATTGAACTGGTTGTGAAAACATTCAAAAATATTGTCTTCCCCATTTTAAATACTCTGTTACTATTTTTTTAGACTTAAATTCTAAAAGCTTTTGTAATGTGCTTGATAACTGCATATCACACAAATGCAGACTAAAATCATTAAAATTAACCCACATATGCATAATGAAAATCCATATCAGGATTTGTTAAATTGGGCTGTATGACTTGGAAAAGAAACCAGGGTGCTGCCCTGGTAATGCAGTGGCTGATAATCCTTTGGGTGAGCTGAATGGCAGATGGTGCTGCTTGCCAAAATAATCATGATAGGAAGTAAGGACAGCAAATGACCAAATCCTTGTCTCTCTGCCAGAACTTGCATAGATTTGCCAACAACTCGGCCAATAGTATCCATTTAGGGTGATAGCCTAACTCATTCCAACTTAAGTGAGGAATGATAACCTCTGGTAAAGGTCCACAACTGCACTGTTTCAACAACTAGAAAAAGATGGAGCCAAGACATGTCAGAGAGCTCTTTCCAGAATATTGATCATCATGCTGTATCAAGGTTGAGGTTCTACTTACTGTCCCTCTGGATGCTGCTCTGCAAATGCAGAATGGCCTACAATCAATAGACACCCTATACCTGAAATAAAGAAATTACAAGTCATGCCTGAATCAGCTGATGTAGGATAAATAAGCTTTTAATGCCCATCTGCCACTATATTGCAGTATTTCATCTAACTGCCCTTCCGTGGCTAGGTGAGTGACCCTCCTAATACTAAACAAATATGTACTAAAACCTTTATCGGAAATGGCTTGACAGGCCAGGGATTCCTTCAACACAATATTCATGTCATTTAGAGAGACTGGCTGACCAGAAGAAGATATGAATACAAAATCCTGAGGGTGCTGGATTAAAACAAATTCATTTTAAGTCTCCCACCAATGAACCAGGCACATCACATAGCTCCCAGATATCTCTAGCTGTTCTTTCTGACATATACTATCTTGATCCAATGTGGAGTTCACTAGCTAGTTCAGAATGGCCTCATGGCTGACAGCAACCTAAAACAGAGGAACTGCAGGAGCTAGTTGATCCTAAAGGTGCCTGCATAAAGCCAGGTGAATAAGGCTACCTGTACTACTAATGTATGAAATTCTTTTACCAGGTCCATTACCTCCTTAACCAAAATGTGTAGTAGCATGATCACAATGGGCCACCTTGTATCTCTTCTACACCATTCAAATGGGTCCAATCTTTTAACAGTCTGCTTACTAATCCATGTTCTGTGAATTTGGCTAATCCCAAGCATCCAGCACATCAAGCTAGTACTGTCACCTGACACACATGGAGCTTGGTGAATCTTATAATGTGCATCTGTGCAAAATGCATCAGATGATCAACTGGAAAAACCACGGCCTCTCTTCCCTTGCATATTGCAGGTAAAAAAAACCCTTCCATTTTCATAAAGTCCCTGCATAAGCTTTCATGATGCTAAAATCCCATGTAATACTCAAAATGACTGCCATCATTCTTTTCCAATCAGCCAAATCTGGGGTGGCACCACCATAGATAACTGGTTGACTTCTGGTGCCAATTGACAAAGCCTGGAAAGCAGAAAACATAATAAAGCTGGCAGGGAATAGCATTCCTTTCACCAGGAGCATGTCTGGCAGAAAATGTTAAATGTATAGTCAGACTGAGAAAAAACAGCAATCTCAAATCAGATGGCACCCAGGAGGAACAGGAATTGCTTTTTCATTAGTACCCTAACTGTTGCTTGACTGGCCAAATATAAAACGACCCTACAGTCCCTGTAATGATCCTACCAAATGAAACTGACCACCCAAATTAGCAAAATATCATGAAAAGTGATGTCCCTTTTTCTGTGTTGTGAACAGGAGGTATGCCAGGTCTTGTGACCTTTGCTCAAACATGGATCCAAAACCTTTTCAAGCACCACATCAAAAAGGCAAGCTTTGCCACTCTCTGGAAGATACCTGATAAATTCTTCTTAATACTCATCTTGTGACTGACTTAACTCCTTACTTGTAAGTCTTTCTGTTGTGACATCAGCTTCATTACCTGCCTCCTCTTGTTTTGTTATGTTTAGTGGTGATACAATGTGTATCTCAGCCTTGGAAACCACTTCAGAAATGTTCACAGCTCTGCACTTGGCCTTCTTGGTTTGGGCATCTGCTGCTGGTGCACCTTCTGTGTTTGCCACATTATGGTCTCTTTTAGCTTCCCCTCATCATCTGTAGCCACCTTCTGCTTCCAGCTCAGAAAATAGTTTTCCTGCCTCTGATGTCAATCTGGACAAATGAGCTTTTAATGACTGCGGTGCTGATGATCCTACAAAAGAAACATAGTAACCATGTCCAAATACCAAAATAAAAAGTGGGGAAGAGTTGTAAATGTGACAACAGTATCCAGCACAGTAAGTATGATTATTAAAATGATTAAAGACAGGCCTTCCTGGCTGTGCCCCAAAATCTCTGTGGGTGTGGAGGTTGGGTTTTGTGACCGCTTAGCCCACCAACTCCAGGTTCCTATTGTCTTCTAAGATGTTATTTCCTCCTTCACCCATTACAGTTAACATCATATGCTGGTGGTTGATGTCTGGCAATGGCAACGGGTGGGTGAGATACCTCCCAACCATAGCACAAAATGCATCACTGTTCAGAAAGTATTTCTCCCCTCCTTTCTTAATTTACCTTCATTCAACTGTAATCACTAATGAAAACAACCTCCTTAAATCATAAAGTTTGTAGGTCATCCCTCACCAGACCACCTTCCCTTGTGCCTGTGGCCTAGACTGCCCACTTGACTGAATAACCTGTGTCCCCTCGCTGGCGTGTTGAGAGTGTCCTGCTAGCAACATGTCTCCCTCAGCCCCAAGGGTATCGGGGTATCTACTGATGCCTTACACTCATACATTTCAGGTGTCTGTTATTTCCCAGGGACATGCTGTCTCAACAACTTTGTTTGACCCCTTGCATCCGCCTGTTATAACAACTGACTGAAGAAAAATGGTAGGACTCTCATTTAACACCAAAAGACAATAATTCTAGCTATAGCCTCCTGTTGTTAATAACCCTTCCCTGCTATGTAAAATTTTAAATTGTTAAAACTAAGATTTAAAAGATGGGCTGTCCCTGATTATTCCTTGGTTTATCACCAAATTCCAGTCATAGAGGACTGGGCTTTGTTGCCATTTGCAAGCCTACATTAGCAGTAACCCATGCTTAACACATCTTCCAACATTTTATGTTGTGACAGTTTCTTCCCCCTACATTTATATTTGATTTATAATTGTTTATTATTATTATTTGAAAACTGAAAGTCCTGTTTGCAAGGAGAAAAGAGAGGAACTGGGCCCTCATTAACCCCCTGCGAGCAGGGCTCTTCTTAAGGCAAAATGTTAAGATTTTGGCATTGAAAACTCTGAAAAGAATCATCACTACCTTCAGGAAGCGCTTGTGTGGAGAACAGAATAGCTGTCACACCTGAGACAACAGCTATGATGCCAAGCTATAAGGAGAATAAACTTAGATACTAGCAGATTTCAATGTAGACTGCGGTGGTGGTGCTGCGGTAGCATTGTCGCCTCACAGTAAGATGTTGTCCTGTTCAATTTTCAGCTAGAGCGTCTTCTGTGTGGAGACATGCGTGAATGGGCGTACCTTCATTGAAGGTTGTGCATCAGGGCCAGCAACTCGGCACGTAAAAATCTACTGCCAATCATTAGCAGACCGGAGTTCCGCTGTGGCGACCCCGAACCTGGAAAAGCTGAAAGACACAAACAAACAAGCAGATTTCAATGTGAATGAAATCTTTTTCCCAACACTCCTCAAAACATTAAAGTATATCCTTTTTCCTTCTGTGTTTTCCTACCCACCTCATCACATCTTAAGAGAGATTTTCATTTCTCTCTATTTTATTTATTTATTGTAGTCTTTGAGACATATATTTGCCAGCAACTCAAAGTTGCTTCCCAAGAAGGAAAAACTGAGTGGTGAGTGGTCACATTCCCACAAGAGAATATACTCTCCCTGAAGATGTATAATAACCAACCATTTTGTAATAATTAATTATAAATTATGTATAATCGTATGTATTTATTATTTATGGTTTAATAAGAATTGCACTTACCTTATGACTAAATAAAGGCTGCCTGAAAGTTGCTGATGGATAGCTAGGTCTTTGACGTACTATGCCTAGAAGAAAAATGGATGATTACTTCAAAGTCCTGGGGAGCCGTATAATGATGCAACAGTCTGCTGAAAGCATTCTGCCTTAAGTATCCCTAGGTGCCAATGCCTCTCTGTGGCATCTTTGACACTGTTCTCAAGTGGCAAAGCTTTGTTTTCTGGGAGAACACCAAATAGAGCTAAAAAACTTTGAAATATGTTTTCTTTAACTTGGTATGATACTCTTAAAATAACATGTGAGAAGAATTTGTGCCCATCTCTTGATACATAACCCGTCATACACTAACACTCATGGCCAGACTCTGCACCTTCAGATATGCACACATACACACACTTGCACACATTGCAAGCTATAAAACCTAACAAAAGTGCACTTCCCTATCACATAACTTATGACCCCAAACCATACACACTATAAAACACACCATTAAATATAGCATCTTTTTTTTGCAGGTGCCTAGAGTCTTTGTACCCCCACACTCACTGCACAACTTTATCTGTGTCAACTCCAAGACTGGAAATTAGTAGGGAAAGGATATATTACAAACCTAGTTACTTTTGATAGCCTCTGTATTTGATGGATTCACTCTTCTGAACATTCTACTGGAAAAAAAAGTATGTGTGTAGGAGTCCGCTAAAATGGGAATTAAAAAAGATTGACCTAAAAAATCAAATACACCTAACAGCAAAAACCAAAAACAATGAAAAAGTGTTTTTGCCCATACCCCCTGCTAATTGTATATACCAACTCCGGATGCGCACTGTAGTAAGAAAGGTTAAATTCACAGAAACTGGTGTGCCATGATCTATCTTACACACAGAGTTGCCAGAAGGTAGAAAAACAGCAGAAAAGAACATTGTTTCTATAAGAATGCTCTTTAAATGGCCATGGTGCCATGTGGTGGCTGGTAAAATGGAGAGTCATAGTTCTTTACCTTTGTTACTGTTCAAACTGGAGAAATATAAAGTCTGATTTGCATTGACTTTGTGCTCATTTGTTGAAGTGTAAGAACTAGATTTTCTCATTTGTTTCTGCCCCCCCCCCAACACACTGACTACTCATGTTGATGATGCTAGTTGACCTCAGTCCAATTTGCTATACATGCTTCTGTCCTTACATTGTTGTATTTTATCAGGTCATAAGGATATGTCCAATTGCTTTGCAAAGATATTAACAGAAAATATATAATGCAGAGCTTGGTTTTAAATGTATGTACATACTGTAGGTTATCTCTGTTGTTATTGAAAATACGCTTGGTACTATGCAGCTTTGCTTTGTTTAAGTCGAATCTGAATTTGGAATGTATTTACCATGGAGGTATGTTATTGCATGTTGTTAATAAACATAAGGGAAGCACTGCTGTGCTTTGATGTTACTTTGCTTTCTGCATGCTTGTGCATAATACTGTAGATGGTAGTGTGTTTGTCTTCATGCACCATAGGTACAGCTTTTTTGCCATTGTTATCAACTTTCACATATATGCATCATTTTAGATTGGTCAAGTGGTATATGTAAAAATAATTCATCATAATCTTTTGCATAAAAATTAAACAAGCTACTACTGTCTACAGATTTCAGCTCAATTTTAAGATACCCAACCCCTCCACATAAAGTACTTTCTGCATTCAGATTCTATCTCCATTTTAAAGCTTTCCCCTCAAGTCATGTCTCCAGTCATTCAGACAATCTGTCTGATTCAAACTGTACAGGTCTATACACATCAGTACATAATACATATTTTTTCTTCTGTTTTCCTTGGTTTTACTTAATGTTTTTCTGCCATTTTACGTACAAGTAGCAAATCATGCTTACAATTGTGCATCATGTGTCTGCAGAATAGTATTACTTGTGTGATAAGGCAGTAGTGTGCAAGTATGGCATCATCAGTACTATAAATTCACAAACGAACACCACCAAATAAATCAAATGTTAATGGAGTGGCAAAAACGGTGAGAGCAAACAAACTCAAATAGCACCAAAAGATGTAAAATCCAGTCAAAATAGCGTACAAAACACTTTAATACACGCTTTCATCTCACGACTTCATCAGAATACATTCAAAACTCATTTCATCCTATTTAAATATACCATCAATTAACAAACAATTAAATAAACAATTAAATAATTAATTACCAACCTTATTAAAAACTATTAATTAAAATCCACTAAAACAGTGCTTAACTACTAAATAAATGAAGTATATTGTATTTCTTATTTATGCCTAGTTTCCTATATTTCAAGAAACATTTTACATTTATTGTTTCATTCAAACCAGGATATTTGTCTGAGTTTAACCTGACTTGCCATAGTGTTTCCCTTTGTTCTAAATAATTTTTGAAATCACCAGCCCTACTGCCAGGTTCACATATTTCAAGCACAGAAAATACAAATTTTTTAAAAAATGAACAACTAATTGAATGTTTATATAAGGCATTTTTGTCATCTTTACATTTTATACTGTATAGATGTTCTTTGATGCGGGTACTTAAACTACGTGTGGTCATTCCCACATAAAAAGCCGGGCATGCTGTACACATGCCTACATATACTAACCCGCATGAATTACAGTCTGCAAAACCTGGGACTTCAATAATTCTATCACTACTGGCTATAGAAATGCCAGAACCTACAGAAATAAACCGACAGATTTTGCAATTCTGACAACAAAACATGCCTTTTTTATTTATACTAACTTTCCTTGAATCAAAATTATGATATTCTAAAATTTTTTTAATATTGTTAGAATTCCTGAATACAAAATGTGGTTTACTACCCAAAGTTTTCGAAATGTCGTGATTCCCCTGAATAATTCTCCAATTTTTTGTGAGAATTGATGCTATTTCCTTCATTTCGCCACTCATTTCAAAAGAACATATGACTTCCTTCTCTAAACTATTAATTCTACACTCTTTTACTATATTTCGGTTAGTGGGTTCATTTAATATTGCTGGAAATAAAGATTCATGTTTGTCAAAAATTTCATTTCCATTACTTATTAAAACATTAATATCATAACCTCTATCAATAAATAGAGAAGTTATGAAATGGAATTCTTCAATTAAATTTTCACGTTTACTAGTCATACGACTTGCTCTTATATATTGACCTCTCGGTATATTTTTAATAGTATGTTCTGGATGATTACTTTTGTAATGCAGGTATCCATTGGTGAAAGTCCGTTTTCTATATATTTTACTGTGGAATCTATTCTCATTAAGTTCCCACCACAAACAAACGTCCAAAAAATTCACCATTAAACCTACGTCACCTACAGTGAACTGTAAAAAATCTGAGCAATCATTAACCTGTGTTACGAAATTTTTTACTGTCGTCACATCTCCTTCTATTATGAAAAATAAATCATCAATAAATCTTTTATAAAACAAAATATTAAATTTTTCTTCTATTATGGATAATATATCCATCTCCCACCATGCCATGACTATATTGGCAAATGAAGGGGCAGCAGATGACCCCATGGCAATGCCCTTTCTTTGCCTATAATATTGTTACCAAACATGAAATAATTATTTTCTAATATGATTTCTAAAAAACTACAAATGGTTGAAATTACATCATTAGAAAATAAATTTCTTTTACTTAAATAACTACGTACAGCTTCAATTCCCTTATAATGTGGAATACACGTGTACAATGATGTGACATCCAAAGTGAAAATAATATGTTTTTTGGGGTCAAAGATCTTGTTTTTAGCAAAATTATTCACTTTTTCTAAAAAATACCATGAATCTTTGACATAGGATAAAGTTTCATATAATATGGGTCCTAAAACAGCATCTATAATTAAGGAAATGCCTTCAGTACTGGAATGGGGGCTTGACACCACAGGTCTGAAAGGGGGATTTTTGGAATCTTTATGAATTTTCGGGATTCCAAAAATCACCCCTATTTTGGATATTGTACAGAACAAAAGTTGTGTAATTCTATACTAATATATCCAGACATAAGTGCCTCATACAAGTGTGATTCAATAAGTCTAAATCTTTTATAAATATCAAACAAATTTACTTTCTCATATTCTTCTTGATTATCCAAAATTTCCACCATATTGTCATGGTATACTTGTTGTTCCATGATCACTATATTGGACCCTTTATCACTTTTCATAAACCTTAAAGTACTTCTTAAAGTTTTTAGATGTTCTAAAGCAATTCTTTCTTCTTTATTTAAGTTATCATTATTTTTCTTTTTATTTTTCAACACTTTTTTAATATCCTCAATACATACTTGTTCGAACACTTCCATAGTATGCTGTAATCTAGGTGCAAAACTTGATGGCTTAATTAATGCTTTTTCTGATTGGGGGACATCATGCATCAAATATGCTAAATTTAAATTTCTAACAAATTTTTTAACATCTATGACTGTTTTACTGTAATTTGCCTTATAATATGGAACAAAATTAAAGCCATACTTTAATAAATTTAATTCCTCACCAGAAAATACATGTTCTGTTAAATTAATAACATTGAAACAATCAATATCATTCATCATGCCTCGTCCCCCGACGAATTCGACCCCAAAAAAGTACGACTACGTGTTAGAACTGTTGACTTGTTCCCTTGATTTCTTTTGGTCATTAAAGCTTCATTAACTGTTTTTGGTTTAACACATGTGCCTTGTTGCCCCATAGCTGGTGAAAGCCCACTTGTCCCTACTCTTTGTGGTTTACTTACACATTCAATATTACTATTACTTGAATTATTTTCATTAGAAAAGTTGACCTTTGCTGTGTTATCAGTGGTGTTAAAATTTCTTCCATTATTACTATTATCTATGTTCTGAACGCTTCCATTATTTTCCAAATTAGTAGCGCCTGCCACCTCACTAAACGAGCGCTGACCAACCTTGCCATTTCTAACTATATTATTGCCACTTCGATTCTAAGAGAAATTATTCCCTCTAATGTTAGGTGCAAAATTATTATAAGCAGTCTTATTTTTATATACATTCATATCACGTAATAGTTTAGAATGTTTTCTGTTAAACACTTCTGTAGCATGTGTATTCACTTCATGTGACAAGGCGTTAAACAATAATTCAAAATTTTCCACAGTTAACATGCTTTTTATATTACTTTCAATACTATTAATCTCAGTTCTTAATAATTCCATTTTTTGCTTATTATTGTCACTTAATAGCTTCAAAAAATTCAGTCCAGCTTCGTTGAAAAATGTCACTAAAGTCTCAAACATTGGATTCCCCAAACTAACCCCATTAGGGCATTTAAAGAACAGTAAACCTTTTGGAACTATGCCAAGCTCCATACATTTCAAAAAGTAACAGTTTTCAAGTTGCAACGATTTATACCTTTTCAATAATCTCAACAGTTGTTCCCGTTGTGCTGATATCGATCCGAAACTGTTAATACTTGTTGTATGTCTGAAATTCTGGAACGGATTGTCATTTCCACGCAATAACTGCTCACAGCATATTTCTGCTGTGCCGCGGACGGGAAATTGCAGACCTTTCCTTCTTGCTCCTCGTCCGTTATTTTAGGACTTCCCAGGTCAACCACCGTGTCATCTTCGTGGAATGATGTCATAGGACTCGACGTCCGCCCAACGTTAGCTTGTCCGTTTGATTTAGTGATAAGAATTTTCAACGATGCCTGAATATCCATCAGTGTAGTTAAAAAAATTGTGTTAACGTTTTCACCCATAGCCGATGGCGTCGGGTGTATAGACATATTTAGAAGAGACTCCTCAACTGCTTCCGCCATGCCACACCACGAAAGTAGACAAGATAGATAGAGGTTATGATATTAATGTTTTAATAAGTAATGGAAATGAAATTTTTGACAAACATGAATCTTTATTTCCAGCAATATTAAATAAACCCACTAACCGAAATATAGTAAAAGAGTGTAGAATTAATAGTTTAGAGAAGGAAGTCATATGTTCTTTTGAAATGAGTGGCGAAATGAAGGAAATAGCATCAATTCTCACAAAAAATTGGAGAATTATTCAGGGGAATCACGACATTTCGAAAACTTTGGGTAGTAAACCACATTTTGTATTCAGGAATTCTAACAATATTAAAAAAATGTTAGAATATCATAATTTTGATTCAAGGAAAGTTAGTATAAATAAAAAAGGCATGTTTTGTTGTCAGAATTGCAAAATCTGTCGGTTTATTTCTGTAGGTTCTGGCATTTCTATAGCCAGTAGTGATAGAATTATTGAAGTCCCAGGTTTTGCAGACTGTAATTCATGCGGGTTAGTATATGTAGGCATGTGTACAGCATGCCCGGCTTTTTATGTGGGAATGACCACACGTAGTTTAAGTACCCGCATCAAAGAACATCTATACAGTATAAAATGTAAAGATGACAAAAATGCCTTATATAAACATTCAATTAGTTGTTCATTTTTTAAAAAAATTGTATTTTCTGTGCTTGAAATATGTGAACCTGACAGTAGGGCTGGTGATTTCAAAAATTATTTAGAACAAAGGGAAACACTATGGCAAGTCAGGTTAAACTCAGACAAATATCCTGGTTTGAATGAAACAATAAATGTAAAATGTTTCTTGAAATATAGGAAACTAGGCATAAATAAGAAATACAATATACTTCATTTATTTAGTAGTTAAGCACTGTTTTAGTGGATTTTAATTAATAGTTTTTAATAAGGTTGGTAATTAATTATTTAATTGTTTATTTAATTGTTTGTTAATTGATGGTATATTTAAATAGGATGAAATGAGTTTTGAATGTATTCTGATGAAGTCGTGAGATGAAAGCGTGTATTAAAGTGTTTTGTACGCTATTTTGACTGGATTTTACATCTTTTGGTGCTATTTGAGTTTGTTTGCTCTCACCGTTTTTGCCACTCCATTAACATTTGATCATCAGTACTATACTGGAGAAGATTTACAAGAACTAATAATATACTTTCTGTCTCCTGTACTTCAGTTGGATTCATTTTTTTTAACTGTCTCATCTTTAATTCCAGAGGGATTGCAAGTTATTCTGGGGATGGACTGAGTTGCTAAACTGCATGCAGTGCCCCCTACAGCCACTCCCTACTAGTCTCCTAATTAAGTAGAGTATGTTTCAGTTGCACTCAAAGCTGCTATTATGCTCCACAAAAGCATATTGGCATTTGAAATTCCCAATATTTTGTAGTCCTTAGTTGTTTCACACTGGTATTTTTCTATACTCCACAGACCTCATTTTTGTCTACCTCCTAACTATTCTGACAAAAAATAAAAAAAGAACAACTATGCAAGATCTACTGCTGTATATTTATGTTGTGACTTCAAGGATATACACACTTCTTAGTGTCCAAAACTTTTACAAGCAATACAAGTCCAACTTACAAGATCCAGTTACTGTCTACAAATTAATATATGACAGATAGGAGCCACTGTGGGGTTTGAACCCACCAGTGCCACCATTTAATATGGAATGGGCAGGGCTTTAAGTTATAAAATCAGCACCACTACTATCAATGTTTGAGCTTGACAAAAATAGCTATATGAAACTTAAATACCATCAGTGGTTCCAAATGACATACAAAGGGCAATTGTCCTTAAGGCTGTACCATAAATGTGCACTGCTGCTTGGATAATAACCAAGCTCTAGCACACACAAATGAGACTTACGCTGTGCAGCTATAGTTCAGAGTTATGATTAATAGTCTTCATGATTTCACCTTCATCAAACTGACCCCAGAACTTATCAGTGCAGTCTTATCAACAGTAACTAAACTTGATAAAATAGTTTGCACACATTCAACTTTATTAAGCTTTTCTGCACAAAAATAATTTGCATCAAATAGAACAAGTAAAGTATAATACAACTAATAATATGTAACAAATTTGATCAATAAATGAAACATTACCTCCAGATATACAGTAAATATTTCAAAAAGATGCATTTTAAACCACTCATGTCTGTGGTCTCTGCTCAGAGTCATGATACTACTCAACTCCTACAAAAAGTGAATGATATGCTTGATAACAACTGAAATACCTTTGGGTGTATGTTCACTACTTGTATATACATGCATATATCATGGACATACAGGCAGTTTAACATTAGATTTCGTTTGGACTTGCAGTGGCTGTTAAGTTTAACATTGGGTATTGGGAATCCAAATTGTATAGAACACCCTTTAATGAAATTTTATTGTATGCACCTGAAATTGTTCTAATATTTATAGCTAGCTAGACAGATATAGGTATATTTATATTTGTGTGTGTGTGTGTGTGTGTGTGTGTGTACGTACATGTGTGTGTGTATATATACACACATACACACACAAATCTATATATGTTTTACATTTTCAGGGCCAGTGTTATTAACAGTTATGAGATACAGCAAATAGGTTGGGTTGGGAGAGATTTTTTTGCAGCTGTATACACTAACCGATTCTTTAGTTGTTTTGAAATTAAAATGATTTGTAATTCCAGTGTCAGCAAGTTTAAAGTTTTTTTTTTCCTTTAATTGATATGTGGTGCAGATTTGTTGGTAATTATTTAGTGGTGTGAAGGGTAAATTATCAGGATTATTTGAATTTCTCACTTTTCTTGGATATTAATGTGACTAACATATTGGATAGGTCAGTGGTGATAGCAACGTGTAGAAAACCCTCCCAGTTTAAGCATCTGGAGTGGGGATTTAGAAGTAAGGGATACAGTAAATACTTATCTAGTGTAGCTAGTGAAGCTAATGATATGTTAAGAGAGACATTATTTAAATATGAAGTGATAACTCCCATAAACAGAGAACCCTGATCTGTTATAAATGTTGACAGTGCCAATTTTAAGATACATAAAATACTATTCAAACTTTGACAGCTTTTGTTGTAGGGCCATTTGTTTCATTTAATTGCTGCCTAATCAGTGCTATTTTACTTTTCGCCAGGGAAAATTTGGCTCAGCAAGTGTGAGTGCCATTAAATTGGTACAGCAAATTTTTGGTTTTGCCCCCAAAGCTGTCAGTCATGTGGTGGCTGCCATTACTGTGAGCATGTTTATCAGGGTCTATATCATATGAGTGAATCGCACAAATTGCAAACGCTCATAATATCGAATATACCGGACCTCGAACTTCCTATTGTGGGGGGCTGTGCCCCCCACACCCCCCGCTAAATATATATTCCAACTTCGAGATCACACTACAGTGAGGAAAGGGCAAATATCCCATTCTTCACTGTACCATAATCTCAGAAAAAGCACTTTGAGGTCCAGTACATTCAATATTATGAACGTTCGCAATTTGTGCAATTCACTCATATGATATAGACCCGTTTATCATATTAAGTAGTTTACATTCAAAAAAATAGCTAAGTCAGTTTTAGGATTTGTATGCTCTTTAGATACAGTATGAAGATGAGGTGAGAGGTTTGTTTTCAGTTCATTCTCAAAATAAGTGTAAGGCATAGATTTTACTGGGAAGGTTATGAATAATCATACACTGTTGATGCATTAAAAAAAATATATATTTGTAGGCTGCCCACTACAAATTAGACCAAACTAGATCAATACCGGCAGTGTTTAATTTATCAGTCTAGTAACAAGAAAAGTTAATAAGGAAAAAGGAAGCAGAGTTTATACTTGAATTATAAATAAATTAAATGCTTGCTTCTTCTTAGAATAGGAAAGATTGTGATATGAGGTTCAGCAATGCAGTTTTAGCCCCCACATCTCAGCTAATTCCAAGTTTATGTAATTCTTGGATTCTTACAGGTATATAAATCCAATTTATTGTGCAGCATCAGGGAATCTTTCAGGGTAGGGCATAAATCGATAATAATGCTGTAATTATATGAAATAGAATGGTGCTTCTAAAATACTTAGAATACTGCCTTATTAATATCTAACTAGAAAAAAGTGGACTCCACACTGTTCAGCTCCTCAGATCACATTTTAAAAGGGATGTGAGTAATTTATAACTACTTTAATTTCTAAAACTGTCATATACCTTGAAGTGGAGACATCTGAGAGGAGATCAACAGAGTGCAAGAGGCATCCTTAAAGACTATTATCTGTTCTGGTGTGATTGTTGCACATAAGGATCTCTGATCTGTGGGATTAACCAACTGATTATGGGTTCTGCAGAATCTTAATCAGAAATAATGGTTACTTTAGCCAGAATCGTTCCCTTAAAATCCACCATTCTTCTTTCCAGTCTATCTTCTTTGGCACTGTTCACCTGCTTGGAAGCATTTTACGTTTACATTATGAATTGTGTGACTACTAAGCATAGGAATGATCTTATGATACTTGGGCTCTTAAAACCTTCTGTACCTGTTAACACTTCCTTTATCATGGCATTGTGTATGCACATTTAAGAAAGACTGGTCAGGATGATCTGTTTGAAAAAAAGGCTTTTATCAGTCAGTCTTTGTTCCAAAAGTCGTAAGAAAAATCTCCCCTGTCAACTGGCTTTATATGTTAAAGCTAACTGTGTCATCTCATCTGACATATTTCAGGGACTTATTTAGATCTAAGAGTACCTTTCTCAAGCTTCTGTCTGATGCAAACTAAATGACAGTTAATATCATACAGCATCAGTTTTCAATAAGCTTGTAGAAGCATGTGTTCTTGTAAGTCATAACTTGCACTTAGGAAACTAGAAATGCCACCCTACTAAGCAATCAGGTCTTGGCAATGTGTTCGATATTCCTCATATTATTGTTGCAGTAGCCTTTAGCTATATTAGTAGTATCCACCAAAGGATATTGGACATCCGACCACTCTGACAACTTCGGGCATCTTTCTCTTGCAGCATATTTCCACTCAAACATGTTGTAAGAAGGAAGTACAGGCAATAAAATTCAGAACTTTCATGTTTTGGTATGTGTTGTCAGATGTCTGATCAACAAAATGGTTTAATTACTGTCATTTGTCTGTTCTTGTCGGGTAACTAGCCCATGGGGAATCTTCCTTTGTTTTTTCGTTACAAAAGTTATTTCAACTTTTGCATATGTCTGTCAGGAAAGGCAAATGTGTGTTCATAGGTAGGTACTAGGCTATCAGCCCTAGGGCCTATACAAGCCTAGCCAAAAAGGTACCCTGGCTTTCGCCACCCAAGAAAATTATTTTCCTGTGCCCCTGTTGGGCAGACCCACAGAGGTCATCCCTGGTGTGAATTTCCTGTTTCCCATCCAATCATCAAGATTTTTCTTGAAGAGTGCTAATGAGGAGCTTTGTTTGATATAAATAGGTAGTTTGTTCCAGAGTATGGGAATTCTCTGGGACAGGAATCTATCCCTTCAGCATGTTCTGTTTATTGTGGTGACAAGGTTTAGGTCCCTAGAGCGTGTAGCTCGGAGGGATTGGGATTTCTTTAAGTGGAGCATGTCCAACAGCTCTGGGTTTGACATAACTTTGTATGTTAGGCAGAGAATGCCTCTGAGTAAGTGATATGGGACGGAGCAATTGGTGTGTGGTAGGATAATACCTTATAATGAAACACAAACTGCGTGTGTTTTCTGATTAGAGGAAAATCACAACATCAGGTCTTATAATATTTGTTTATCCTTTACAGCTAAAATGATTAGAAGCAGGCTGAATTCACTGAGATGCTTTCTTGAGAACCAATGTCTTAAGGATTTGATGTGCATGACCTTGGCTTCTGACGCTTCTTCACTGGCTTCATTCATCCTTAGCTGAGAAGGACATATATCACCTTATTTCTACTGAATGAGATGGAGAAATCCACCACAACCTTGTACGAAAAGAAATCAGGTCATTGATGGAGGTCCGGATGTCTAACTCTTCCCGTAAAACTATTAGACTAGAGACTCCTAAGCAAAAGTCTCAGAAGACTAAACATCTGCCCCACCCTCCAGGCAGAAGGGCTCCCAGGAAGACTGGCACAACTTTTCTCATGGTCTTTTAAGGCAATACTGTCTTCCATTTCAGTTTCCACTCAAGCAAAAAGGAAGAGATCTCCTTCATTTGAAGAGGAGGTAATTCCTGAATCTGAAGAAGAAGGGCCTGACTATACTTCAGAGCTTTCTTCTTCTATTCCCTGTGACTCAAAATCTGAGTTCATTCTGCCCTCAGGTTCTTCTAATGAAGAAATCTTTCTCTGATACCATTTCTAAGATGAATATGTTCTTTAAATAGGAGGGAAGAGAAGTTTGCAGTCTCAATAAATGCTACAAGCTGCTCAGTATGGATTCCCTAAATCCTTTAGCAGTCTGTCTAGTTCTGTAAGCTTTGCAGGGTGCCTTTAATACTGCTTCTTCTTCTTCTCCTCCTGATTTACAGCCCCCTGCACCAGGAAAGGCAGACTTTGTAAGGTGCCAGACTCTAATAGGTTTCTTTTCAGAAACCCATTGCTGACCTGGCTATTATTTTTGTGGACAGGGACAGTAGCTCAATACCTTTTTTCCTTGTATAACCCTGTTCATATGTAAAATGACAGCAGGGCCTTTGATAGGCATGGGAAGAAGGTGTATGTATTTTTCATATTAGCTTTTAGAGCAATTTACTGCCAGATACACATGGCAAAATATCTGCTTTCTATTTTTCTTGATACACAACAAGCTGTTGTTATCCTACCTGCTTCTGACACTAAATCCAGGTTGTTAAACAGTATCAATTCTGGCTCTTAAGTTCCCAAGTACTAAAAAAAAAATGTGCATATAATGCAGTAGATGCTAAATCCAGAACTGCAGCTACAAAGACAGTGATTTGCATTAATGCCTGAGTCAGATTGCAAGATATTCATGAAAATGTTAAGGCCCAGATTTAAAATTCTCCTCTGGAGAAAGACATACATTTTGGAAATTCCTTAGCTGAGGTACCTAAGAAGAAAGACAAACTATTCATGAGAGGAAATATGATTCAGGTGGTCAAGCAACTCTTTGCACTGTCGCTAGGTACCAAAAGAACTGTCCTTCCATCCCTGGACCTTTCTTTCATAAACCTTTCAAACCTTCTCTACTGAAATCCACAAAACTGCAACTCAGAATGGCAAGGAGATTAAAAAAGGGGAATGGACCATAGGGAACCTCCCTTCATAAGGGAAACGTCTGACTACCTAAGGACCTTATCACCCTTCTCCAGTTCCCACCCCAGCTATCCCCCCAAACTTTCAGGCAATCCTTTCAATGCTTTTCTCCTCTGTTGGCTTATAACATCAGATGCTTGGGTACTGAAAATAATCCAACATGACTGCAAACATCAATGGGAATCTCTCATCTCAATTCATGTATTCCTATAGCCCCTAAAGAACCAAACTCACTTGTTTCCCAATGTGCTACCAAATAAGTTGTCCCAATGAGTAATAGAGCCTGTTCCTCCTTCCCACTAGGGAAAAATCTTTTATGCAAGGATTGCCTAGTAACCAAGCAGGAAGGCACATGGAGACCAATCTTAGCCTTTTCAATTCTAAATACAATTCTACTCATTTCAAAGTTCAAAGTGCTGTTCTTACAGACTCTCTTTTTTTCCTCTTCTGTCCCCCAAGGCTTAACTAACCATTCTTGATATAAAGGATGCCTATCTTCACATCCCTCTTCAGAAAGACTACAAACATTATCTAAGATTCCTTGCTTTGAGATTACACTTACAATTTACATCTTTGACCAGTGGTTTTTCTGCCCCTGCAAGTGTATAAACAAAATGTTTGGTTCAAGGCATTGCATTATACATACTTCACCAAATCCACATCTGCCCCTTCTTGGATGATTGCCTCATCCAAGCTACTGCTGCCCAATTCACTCTGTTATCCATTTACTTCTCTATGAATCTAGTCTACAGCCTAGGTTTCAGGTTAAATCTAGAAAAATCTTCCCTGGTCACTTCTCACTGATTATTCTTTATAGGATGCCTCCACAACACCTCTGTGATGGCAGTTTACCTCCCTGCATTGAAAGTTTCCTTCTACCATCAGTAATTCCTAAATCTAGTATTTCCACAGCAAGAGGAGTTCTCAAAATCCTTGGTTATATGGCTTCATCCATCCTTGTGATTTCTTTAGCCAGACACCACATGAAGAAAATACAATGGTTTCTCAAATCCTTTTGGATTCAGCACCAATATCCCCTAACCTTCCTTATTGCAATTATCAAAAAGAAAATCATCTGGTGAATCAGTCATTTCCAATATTTCCCATACCTACTCAGTCAATCATTACAATGTTCTGCATGCCTGCCTTTAGACCCCCCTTTTATTCTTTATTTAAAGTTAAACAGTCCTTGGAAGGGGTTTCACATATTAGACAACCTACAGAACAGGTGTCTCCATCCCAGAATCTTAACTTTATATGGGGAAATGCCCTAATTGGAAGACAGCTTTACAAATTGCTGACTTTGCCTAGACGAGTATCTGAGTTGTAGGCCCTCATGTCTTCTCAGCCTTTTTTGGTCTTCCATTAAAGATAGGGAGAGACAGAACTAACCCTATGTTCATGCCCAGAGTTGTTTCTGAATTTACCCTGAAACAAACTATCGATCTTCCTCTGTTCATTCCTGAACCCAAATGAGAGAGAATTCATCATACTTTTGATGTCCACAGAGTTATTACCTGGATAAGAGTAAATATTTCAAAATGTCAGACCAGCTTTCTATTTCCTTTACTGGCAAGACAAAAAAAGACCGCCAGGTTTCAAATGATCCATCAAGGGGCTGTCTTAGGCTCTTCAGTTTTATTACTGCCATCATGGACCCCCCCCCCCCCCAGCTACTTCTGAGGCCTTTTGGACAGGGGTGGACTCCAGAGCTGCTGTAGAAGTAGTTGCTTGATCATCAGTATACAGTTTCACTACATCCACCTTTGCTTCCTACGCTTTGACAATCAGTGATATAATGATGAACACAGTATAGTTATGTAAATTAATTTGCCATAACAATAGATGTTTGAATAGATCACTGCTTCCCATTCTGCACTGTACAATGATCTCCATTCAAAATGTTTGAAGTTTCAAAACTTTGATCTTATGGTCTCAACCATTTGCAGTTCGAAGTTTTGAAACTTTGAGCTTGTAAAGGGAATACACACACACACACACATATATATATATATATATATATATATATATATATATATATATGTTGTGTCTTTCAGCTTTTCCCGGTTAGGGGTCGCCACAGCGGAACTCCGGTCCGCTAATGATTGACAGTAGATTTTTACATGCCAAGTTGCCGGCCCTGATGCACAACCTTCAACAAAGGTATGCCCATTCAAGCATGTCTCCACACAGAAGACGCTCTAGCTGAGAAGCGAACAGGACAACGTCTTACTGTGAGACGACAACACTACTGCAGCACCACCATCGCAGTCCCATATATGTATATATAGATATATATATATATATATATATATATATATATATATATATATATATATATACATATATATATATATATATATATATACATATATATTTTAGAATGGTAGAATAAAAAGAGAGAGAGAATCAAACAACTCTGAATGACTCATAGGAGTGGGTCATAAAACAATGAATACTACTCAATCCTGAAAAAAGCCCTGTACCAGTAAACTCCAACCACAAAACCAAGATTGGGTGTCATCTTGGTAGTGATACTGTTATGGAAAGTGTTTTTAGTAACATAATGTGTTTGGTTAGGGCTTGGCAGGGTCAGAGTTACGGTTACAGTTAGAATTAGTACACTATTAATGTGGGCAAAGAACCTTCTCTTATCTTTCTGTGTTTAAATGTATGTTCTTAGTGAAATTGAAAGCAAGATGCAAATTCCCTGGTTCTTACAGCAGTTATCTTAAGTTGCCTTGTCTTCCCATGTCCATAAGATTCATCTTTCTTATTGGTTGTTAGATCATTCAAGTATTCATTGTATTTATTTATTTATTTGATAACATAAGGAAACTCTTTCATAGTGTAGTTGCACTGCCTTATGTAAAATAATCATTATGATAACATTTATATTCTGATCCAGTTTTAATATTATAATAACTTTTTAGCTGAAAAGAAGTTTTTTAGTCTGTTTCCTTCAAACAAATAAAACTGGTCCTAGTATATTAATGGTATTACACACAATATGATCTGATTTACAGGAGTCAAATAAAATACAAAGTTCTTATAAACAAAATATTATTAAGACTACAAAGATAAACAGTCATATCATGAGTATGTTATGCCACATGAGGCACTGTAGAAAGAAGGGAAGCAGAGCAGTAAATAAACAGAAATAGTCTAATAAACATTAAAAGCTGAAAAAATGCCACATGCTCACCTTAAATGATATTTGCATGTGCAGATAGTAAAAAAAGAAATGATGTGAAAAAAGAGATGAAGTAAAGATAATAGGTTACCAGACTCCACCAAAGTGAATCTCACTGAAACCATAGAAGACCGTCTTAAATCCTCCATGTATATAGAAAAAAGTACTTTGGACCTTTGGATACAAAAGCAGATGCTGCATTATACAGAAGAGTACAAACACCTGCTTCACCAATGTGCATACATGTATCTAGTTCAGTTTATTGAATTTTGAAAACGTTGAAATTTATGTAGTCAAGACCATATGACTGATATTTTAAAAAGTTGAAATAATGAGAAAGCAAGACAACCTGTGATTTTTACAGGGGGGCAAGCCCCCCAAACTCACCCCCTGCTAATAATATATACTAACTCCAAGATTACAGTATTGTGGATGAAAGAGCACATTCCCTGATCCCTACTTTACCACAATCTCAGTACAAAGAGTTCCCCATTTTAAAATGGCGCTCATATGGCAATGACCGGGTCTATATTAGCATGTCGACAGGGCAGAAAATCGAATAGCTTTATGTCAACACATGTTGAACAAAATGTCACTATCTCAAACATCCAGAACAGTGATTTTTTTTCCCAGGGAAAAAAATCGCTGGACGGAAAAAAATAAATAAATAAATAAATAAAGTGGGGGGCTAATTCCTAACCCCCAATCTGTTCTGGCCATTCGAGATTTAGGCATTTCATGCTATATGTGCATACACTCAAATTTGCTTAGAACATTTTTTTAGTTTTTCACATTTAGCCCAATTCCACATTAAAACAAAAACACATGGCATATAAAATATTTTCAGACTTCATTTGACCTTCTGTTATATAAGGATAGACCGTCCCATGGAGTCTGTCCTTGAGACATATGATGAATGTTGACCCAAATGTAGTAAAGATAAGGAGGCAGAGAAGGAAACAAACATTAGCAGTAATAGGTGAATATAGTTGGCTAATGGTGATATGAGCAAAAAGGGTAAGGCAATACAGGCTGTGCTATTAACAAAAAATAAATAATGCAAGGTCAGAGGAAAGGTTTACAAGCATGAAAGTACAGAATATTAACAAAAGTGTACCAAAGTATTTTGTAGATGAACATGGTAGAGAGAGATGCATGCTTGGAATGGGTGGGTGGTGCCAACAACAAGGTGGTTACTCTGTACAAGTGAGAAGGATATGTCAGTAAGACAAAAACTGAATGCACTGACCTCTTAAGCCAGGTAACAGACTTTGTTTGCTGTGTAGACTAGATAAAAGGTACAACACAACTCTGGGCAAGATGGCTTACCAGGGAAAATGGTTTTACCAGCCAAGGCTGTAAACCTGTAATCCAACAACAACAGGAAGGAGAAGGAAGCAGTAAAGGCAGCACAACCCTTACTGTTAAATGGAATTAAAAAGGACAGTGAACAAAAAGATATCACCATTCGTATGAAGAACAGAACTAGACATCAGATGAATCAGTAAGTGCTGGAAGGCATAGTCTCAAATAACGAATGGAAGAAGTAAGAAGGAGAACAATGCTAATCCAGCTCTTTAAAATGTGTACGTTATGAGTACTTCAATAAAGTGAATTCAACACTTATTCCAAATTCAGAATGCAACTCAGAAAGCACTTCTCCATCCAAGCCAAATGCTCCTGCTTCAACACAGGACATGTCACAATTTGGAATTTTCCGACATTAGTGTTTTCCCTCAAAATCAAACAAAATTTGATGTAAATCCAACTACCAATAATTTGAAATGATTTATTGCTGAATTTCCATCAAACAGCAGTCTGCTTCCAAGCTTCTTTTTCTGTAGATATTTTCAAGTTGTACTTTAATCTTTCACTCTGTCAGAGATTTGTATACTTTGTTGATCAGCATATACTTTCTTTCTGTAGATTATGAAGAGTTTTCACAGTCTGCCTTGTCTGTCATAATAAACAGTGTGCCCCTGTAGTCAAATTTTAGCTCCATGGTATTTTATGACTTTTGTCATGTTATCTCAGAACATCTCTGACCATTCCAAGACATTTCTTCAGGTTTTTCTGAAACCCAACTAACCTACACATCTAAGTAGAGTCTGATGCTGACCCTTTTGGTGGCCAGCAACTTGTCTGATGTGCTACACAGCCTCTTTCCCATATTTCCCACATTCTTTTCTGTACCCCGTAGACATCTGTATAGTTATCTCACTAATTTCATAATTTCCCCACCCCTTTGCTGTCCTACTACCCGTTTTAGTGGCACCAGTTCTGACCCTCAAGTTCTGCCTTTGTTCAACATCTTCCAGAAAAGAAGAAATTCTCATCCCTTTCAGTAAGAGCAATGTTCCTGTTAGCTACCACATCAATAGCAACACCCTAAGTACGCACTCAGTGGTGAGAGACCTGGGCACACAGGTTGACAGCAACCTTACCTTTGATCACCATGTCTCCACAGTGGTGAGAAGGGCATTCTGTATTGCATATCTCATAAGTAAGGGCATTGCCTCCAGAAAAAAAGAAGTTATAACCTCCCTGGACTCTTCCCTCATCAGGCCAGTAATTGAGTACAACTCCCCTTTTGGGTATGTACCTTTCCTAGCACCTGCAGCAAT
The DNA here is from genome assembly GCF_019279795.1 of Protopterus annectens. NCBI lineage: Eukaryota > Metazoa > Chordata > Ceratodontiformes > Protopteridae > Protopterus > Protopterus annectens. The sequence goes on along the minus strand of NC_056748.1, from coordinate 399,107,752 downwards.
TGGAGAGACCACAAAGGTTCCTCACAAGGAAAATTCAAGGTCTTCAGCATCTGTCCTATGTGGATCATCTGAAATCACTGTCACTTTGTTTCATACAGACCACTCAGAGGCAGTCTCTACCTTGCATATAAGGCAATCTCTGACCCTGCTTTATTGGAAATACTGCATATCTGCAAGTCAAATGGTAAATGGATTACTCGCTCTAAAGACTTTAACCTAGTATGTGACATTAATAGAACCTGCTGGAGGGACAGATTTGTCTCCCAGAGGTTACCACACCTTTGGAACAGATTCCCACTTCATGTCAAACAGAACACCTCATTAGCTCTCTTCAAAAGCAATCTGGACGATTGAATGGGTGACCATAAATTCACCTCGGGGGTTCCACTTGTTTCCCTCTTGGACAGGGACAGCAGGTACCAGTCATAGAAATAAGGGTAGAACTTGGCTAGTCTTGTAAGGGCCCTAAGGCTATTAGCCTAGTAACTTCCTATGATCCTTTAATCTTCTAGTTTTCTCTCAAAGCCCAGATTATCTAGCAGAACTGCCTTAATTGTTCCTCAAATTCTGAGTATGTCTCCAGTTTTAGTGCTCTGCTGAAAACTGTCATTACTGAAGTAGCTTACAACTTAAATCTTGTTCTCTCTGGCTTTGTATCATCCTTTTTGCTCATTTTCCTTGCCACCACCTCCTCCATGAAGATGCATTCTACCAATTTTCTCATTTCTAAGGTGGTATTTAAGATTTAAGCAAGGGGAACAAAAACAAAGATGTCAACTTTAAAAACATTCAGCTTAATTACTGGCTCCCATATATATGTATATATACATACATACATATATATATATATATATATATATATATATATATATATACATGTATGTAAATGTATGGGTGTATTGTCTTTTTTTATATAGTAAATGGGGAATGCAATTTACCTTTAAGAAATAAAGATATTTGAAGTATGTGAATTGTGATCAAAAGGTTTGAACAGTTGCAAATAGACCATTAAGCAAGGAGCATGTCTGTCTCCTGCCTTTTCACTACTAAGACCTTATGCTTAGTGTACTGCCTAATTTCACTCTAGCAGAAGTTCAGTCTAGAATACTCAACAAGTGGGAGAAGACTAAACTGTCTTTTGGCTTTTCCCTGTTAGAGGTCGCCACAGCGAAACTCCGGTCCACTAATGATTGGCAGTGAATTTTTATGGTGCCAAGTTGCCAGCACAGCACCCAACCTTCAAAGAAGGCACACCCACACATGCTCGCACCTACGTGCATGTCTATAATTCACTTGATCGTGGGGAGGACATGCAGACTCCACACAGAAGGTGCTCCAGCCGAGAATCGAACGGGAGAACCTCTTGCTGGGAGGCGACAGCTCTAAATTATTGGAAGTTATGTAGCCAACCAGAGGAGTAAATAGGATGTGTGAAGGGGATAGCTACCTCGGAAGCAGAGTGTTTTAGTGGCATGATCGTTAGTTGGCTGTTTTGCAGCTTTGCAGGGCAGTATCAGCATTTGCAATCACAGGTAAAGCATAGAAGTACTTAATGTGCTGTAAGTTAAATGAATCAAGTGACAAATTACAGTTCTAAGAAGCATTTCTGCTACATTTTCACAGCAGAAGAGCTTTTTATTGGTTCTCATATTTGAGAAGGCCATTTTTTGTTCCTCAACTCTGAGTTGGGGGGGTGCCAGTTTGAAGAACTACAGAGTGTACATGATAAACTAGTTATGGTTCTGCCACCAACTGTACAAACAAGGGGGCTCTAAATAGGGACAGTGTTTATTTTTTGTTGAGATGGTTGGTGCATTTTTAAGAGAGAAATGAGAGGGTCAGTAAACCAAGCCAGTTTAAGTTGTTAGCATTTTTTTGCCACTAGCTAACTAATGTGTGTGGTTGATTTGATTTTCTCCTTGTGGCAATGTAGCACTACCACTGCCACCCCAGCCCCCTACCTCCACCAAAGCTCAAACTTATAGTAGGGCTGCAGATAATTCATGTTCATTTACATGAGCACTCATTTCCTTCATGGTGGGATCACAAAATCTACACATACTGGTAATGACAGATCTTCTGTCAAAGATGAGTGATCCTCAGAGCTGCCACTGATGATTGCACAGGAAGCCTGACAAGGTCAGGTCCACCCCTACATATTTGACATGATCCAGCCCACATCAACCAACAGCATCTCTGTGTGGTCCTGGTTTCCCAGCTTATCTACAACACTAGGATCCCTAGTTCCCCGGCATATCTACCACATGAATGTGCCTGATGCTCATAAACTCCAACCATCCTCCCTGAACAGAGATGAGTAGTCTCAAACCTTTTCATTCCTCTACTCCTCCCATATCACATCCAGAACATGCCAAAACCACTAAGAGAAATCCATTGCCCAAGTCTTAAGCAAGACTTTCTCTCTCTATGTCAGAGGTGCTTCATTATTTTTGTTAATGAGATGTGTGTTCTACATGTGCACAAGGCTCAAGTCTATTTATTAAATATTTGTTATGCAGGATAAAGAACTGATCCAAAATTACCCATTTCAGCCCCTGCTCAGGCCATAGGCAACAAGCAAAATACAGAGTTAGAGGTATTGTGGCATTGTGAAGATTGCTCTGTGCCTCTCTTTCCATAGGACAGGATCTTACTACTGACAGCAGGCTCACATCTTTTTCACTACAGACAAACCTTTTATGTTTTGCTAAGCTTTTTCAGAATTAAAATTACTGTCACAGTCAATGCATTTGCAAAGCTGCCCAGTTTTGCTGCAACAAAGAATTTTTTGTCCTTACTCCATCTGGGGTGTCAGAATTCCACAACAGTGGCAGTAGCAGTTTAGTTTTAGCCATCAGCCCCTTTCAACAGAACATTTGAAAACTGTTTTATGAACCACACCCCAACTCTAATGACACAAATAAGTGAGCAGTTTCCCCTCCTGTCCACTCCCCTGGCCCCTTTGTTTGCTGGCTTTCTACACCAGTTTCAAACTGATACACCTTCCTTCAGAATGAGTGTTAAAGCACTTCCCTAAAAAGGGCCCCTTGGACTTCCCATGTTGCTAGCTGTGAGGGTTGTTTAAGATTCTTTAGTCTCTGATGTGCAGCTGTTACGCTTGCTCTGAGTCTGGTAGATCTTAACTGCTGATTTTAATAGAGCAGGGATTCAGCTAAGTTTCAGAACATGCCTCATTTCTGACAGACAGTTTCTGATTTTCTATTGCTAAAAGAACTATAATGCTGCATTTGGTGAATATAGAAGAATTTTAGTTGTACTGGAATAAAAACGATTCCATAAAAAGGTAGGCAAGGTTGAATATCTGAAACGCATTTAGAAAGAGAATGCATTCTGCCTTTATTCACTGACAGTATCAGGGGATTTGTAATAACTTGCTGTAAAACAATGTCATTGCAAACATACCAGACATTTTTTTTTTGCTTTTTTATTAGTGTTTTGAGTAGGAGGGTTTTTTGTAAATTTGTGCAAATGGTACCTAGAGCACTAATAAATCTTAATTCACTTGATCCCTTATGAATGGAAGTGATGTAATCATGTAGGCACAATAGTTAACGTTTTGCAAAATAAGGAACTAGTAAAAATTCAGAAATCATTTTTATGTTCGAGCATATGAGGATCTGTTTCAGTTCCTTCTTAATGACTATTTGTTCTGCAGGGCAGTCGGAAGCTTAATGTGGTTTAAGTGACTTGTTCGGAATCACAATGTACAAATAAATGGATAACTTTAGAATCAGGTATAGGACTGAGACTTCAACTAACTAGTTTCTGGTCATTTCTCTTATCCTCTAAAATATATATTTTACCTTCATGATTTAAATTTATTCTACTAAAATATCACTAACCAAAGATATAGCCACCCTGAGAGATGCTGCAGAAATGTACTATCTCAATTTTCTCCTTGTTCTTTAGTCATATTACATATTGTTGTCTTTCGGCTTTTCCCAGTTAGGGGTCGCCACAGCGGAACTCTGGTCCGTTAATGATTGGCAGTAGATTTTCATGAACGCCGAGGTGCCAGCTCGACATTCAACCTTCAATGAAGGCACGCCCATTTACGCATGTCTTTCGAATTCCCACCCAACCGCGGGGAGGACATGCAGACTCCACACAGAAGGCACTCCCCACACTCCAGCTGAGAATCGAACGGGAGAACCTCTTGCTGTGAGGTAACAATGCTACCGCTGCACCACCGCGGCTGTTTTTTAGTGATAGTTCATACTGCTTTCAAAATGTATACATCGAGCTATGCTGAAGAAACATAAGTCATGATGCAAACGTAAGCATATCCTAACTAATAGTAAAAAATACACATATAAAAGTGTAGAACTCTTCACTTTGATCCATGAAAAAAGTCATAATTCATTGGATTTCTAGTACTAACAAAACTGCTAAAGGGCTATAATACTGAAAATTATGAAGCAGGTTTTTAATATACTGAGTCTGAAGGGAGCACAATGTCTGAATGCTGTATATTTTGAAGAGCAGCACATGAAAGTAGTTGATAAACATTCTAATAATTTCATTACTAGTCAGGACAGTTCCTTTCTTGGTTCAGCCATTTTTAGGCATCGGAGAACCCTGAAATCACTGGGTCCCCGTAAGTAACATATCAGCCAGCCTGACTTGCTTTGTTGTTTTCTTTACTTGTTTATCTTAACCATGAAAAGAGAATGTAGCACTCTGCACTTGGAAATCAGATAGCTAACAGTAAATGTAATGTCTGAAGAATCGTAGTGATTAGCTTTGCTACTGTCTGCTTAAAATTCACAACTCCTAGTGAAAAATAAATTCAAACCGTGAGCAGATGGGCAAGACTAGGGACTGACTGTTAGCAAAAGAAATGTTTATGATTTCATTAAATCGACTCTGGATGCCTGAACATATCTGTGCTAGTGCCTTCTTACTACTGTAATCCTGTTGTGAAAGCTGCTGCAGCCCTGACTCTTATTTATTTTGCTAAGAAATTTGTAACACGTATATTAACTTCAAGAGCCCTTTCTAACCAGTAATCTCACTAAGGTCCTCCTGAGAGTCGGTTAAATCATATAAGACCCCCCCCCTGACTCCGATAATCCTACTGTGGGTCTGATGTCTCCAATAAGTTTTTGTGGAGGGGTCCAAATTATGTTAATTCTGCCTGGATCTCTTGAGTCTGTTGTTCTTGCTTGGTTCCCCTGATTCTGAAAATCCTAGTAGGTAGTATAGGTCCCCTAATCCAGTTATGTGTACTTATCTTGTACTATTGAGCCCCATGGTTCTTTTCCCTTCTGCTGGGTACCCTGATTTTTCTTAATAGTGCAGATGTTCCAATTCTGGTAATCATGTAAGAGATTTTATGATGCTTTCAATTCAAGTATTGCTTGACTCCTTTAATTCTAATGACAAGCTTTATTTACCCTAATAGGCCTTTCTGACACTTTCTGTCTGTCTTGCTGTTGTCTGACCTTAATGAATCCTATTAAGGCTCAGCTGAGTTTATTAATCATGTCAAGGATTCTGAATAATTTAACTCTCTGGGAGCCCCTAGCAACCTTTGTTTGTTTTTTTTTTCTCTTCTGCTTAATATTTTATTCCTCTTTCTTAGCTCAAGTCATAAGAAACACGTTAGTTTTGGCTATCCACTTTTTTATTTCTTCTAGGGTGAGAGATGTACACAGTATTCAAAAGGATTAGCTTTTAGTATATCTGTGGTGTGTGTGTGTGTGTGTGTGTGTGTGTGTGTGTGTGTGTGTGTGTGTGTGTGTGTGTGTGTGTGTGTGTGTGTGTGTGTGTGTGTGTGTGTTTGTGTGTTTGTGCACATGTGAAAGATTTAGATTTTTTTTTTATTCTCGTTTGTTTATTTTTTTTGCTTTGCCCTACTCAATCTAACTGTCTCTCTTGAGTTACGATTACAGTTAGGATTAACACACATGATTAAGTTGGGCAGGGGCTTCACATATCTTTGTATGTTTAAATGCATGTTCTTACTGAAAACTAAATCAAGATGCAAATTCCCTGGTACTTATAGCAGTTCTCTTAAGCTGCCTTGTCTTCCTATGTCCATAAGAATTGCCTTTCTTATAGTTTGAAACATTGTAGCATAAGCACACTACCTTATGCAAAATAATTATTATGATAACGTTTATATTCTGATCCAGTCTTAATACAATAATGTTTAGCTGAAAAGAAGTAAAGTTTTTTTTAGTTTAGTCTGTTTTCCTCAAACAAATAAAACTGGTCTTAGGATACTTCTGATATTACACAGAATATGATCAAATTTACAGGAGTCAAATAAAATACAAAGTTCTTATGTGTAATAAGTATTTTCAGACACCTTTAGTCATTCTAATTGCCCTCCCACCACTGCCAAGCAAAGATGAGCCTGGTCACTTTTCTGTTACAGTTGCACATATTTCTTTACTGTTCTACCACAGGATATTACATTTTGAACCCTTTGCATGTCTTTGCATCTTCCAGGTATAAGGGAGGGGTGGGCAGAAAGAAGTCCCTTATCTGCATCTAGAAAAGGCAGACTGGCATGCGTTACCTTTTCCCAGTCTCCTCACTCCCACTGTCCACTGGCTGGTGGTGCAGTACCCAGGCTCCTAACTGAATTCCAGTCACTTCCACAGAGATCAGACACCCTGCCCTCATGCTGTCAGACTGGAAGCTGCATTTATTAATCCTGACAGGGGAATCATTTCCGTTAAGTGTGTTTGTGGGGCCTGCTTTACTGTATTTAGAGGAATCTTACACTTGACTGTTGGAGGTTAGCACCAGTCCATCTTTTAGTGGTGTAAGCATGTAAAGTCTGTCTAGCTGTTTTCACTATATATGTGTGAAAAGAAACTGCATCCAAAACAAGTAACTTATTTATCCTTTTATAAGGGAATGATTTCTCTCTGCCACCTTCAGTAGCTGTAATTTTAACTGTCCTTCTTGACATTGAATCCCCATCTTTTGTGCTTTTTTTATTTTAAAATATCCTGAGTTTCCCCACACTTTTATTTTTTTGAAAGTTGTAATGTGTTTCTTTGAGGTATCAACAAAAAATAAGCAGGTATCCTAGCTTTGTTGTATAGAGGGATAAAGCCCTGACTACGACTCAAGTGACGCAATGTCAAATAGTGGTTTTGGTTCTGGAATAGCCAAGCAAGGCAGGATAGAGTGAGCAGCTTGTAACAGTTTCCCCATTATGGGGAAACATGTTGGTTTTCCTGGTTGGGTGACTAACTCCCATGAAAGTGAAGGCTTAAACCCAACCACAGACCATAGGACCAGTGGATGTGGGCTGCAAATCACAGGCTTGTAATGCCAGCTGTCATGGGGTGTGTGTGTTGGGGTACAAACTTATCAGGCAGAAGGCACAAGACATCTCTGTAATGTTGTTGGCATTCATAACAACCACCAGGTGCTGGAGTTAGGGTCAGACAGAAGCACCATCTTGGCATATAGACAGCTGTGGTAAAGATTGTTCACACCGTAGTGACAGGGAACATGTAGTCAATGACAGTTCAATGGTCAGCAAGTATTGGGAATAGCTATAATGAGCTCTTAACTGCAACATAATACTCACATTAAAAATGCTGTGCACTACACTCTCAGTAGTTTTATCAAAACACATTAGAAATTCTAATGCCAGGTATGCAGAACCCCAATAGATAGATTTTTATTATAAGCTACAGGAAATAGTAGTGTCTGTACTGATTTATCTGCTGTAGTTTTCATTAGAAGGAAAATGGAAACAAAGGTAAGTCATTCATCTAAATAATTAGGAATACAGCCCTCTTGTGTACATCAAAACAATATTTGGCCCACTTTTCACTATATATGCCAAAGTACACATTAGTTGCCCAAACCAGATATTTTCTGTCAGATGCTTGCATGTATATTATACATGTTGTCATAATAAAGAAAATAAGAAGAAAAAGTTATAGTAAGATATGATATAGAATAAAAAGATTCAGTATAAAACTAAACTACACAAACATCATGCTTTACTAGCAACCAACCTTTATTATCTGTTCTTGTTGATCCAAAATACAATTTTAGTAGATAAAAAGGCACTTCTAACTAAACAGGCTATTCTCATAAAAGGAAAGCGAGTGCACGGAACTGATGACATCTGGTTAAATCATTTGTCATGTCAGAGACCAAGAGGAAATAATTATGTTTCGTTATCCTAATTATCCTAGTATTGTGCTCCTTTAATGTTTTTTTACAATATAAGAGGAGTCACATTTACATGTAGCTACATAAGCAGCTGATTCCAAATGATTTTCTGTCCATGTAAATGATGGCTTACACTGAAAGCGAGTTTTTTTTACAATCTGGCCCATGTTGTATACCTGTTTACAGACAGGTCTTACAATGAAGTAAGTCTCTTACATTAAGAGCAGGTCTTTCAGAATCAGGGCAGGCTTGCACTGAAAGCAGCTATTTTGGCATCTGGTCCATTATCTGACTGTTTAATTTGAAATGTACTAAGAGAATTAACAGTAGATAGAGCTTTACAACTAACCTCATGTTATATTCTGGACATCTGTGACATGGGACACAGTCACATAATCTAGATAAGGTGAAGCTCATAATAGCAGTAGGAGTAGTAATAATAATAGTAGTAGGAGTAGTAATAATAATAGCAGTAGGAGTAGTAATAATAATAGCAGTAGGAGTAGTAATAATAATAGCAGTAGGAGTAGTAAGAGTATTTATCAGCATTAGTTAATGAATCTTGTATCGCTAGCTACCATTTCATACTGAGGGCCCAGCTCACCTATAGCTAATACTGGGGCATGCACCAAGGGATCTAGAAGGTCCCACATTTGAACATCGCATATGACAGCATTTGCTCAAAATCCCTCTCATAGGTCTGCTGTTCTTAATCTATTTAGTGACAAATTAGCAAGTTGTGAGTGCTTTATTTTCCTATGTCAGAAGAACTTACTGAGATCTAGGCAGGGCATGTCAGAAGGTCTTGTTAAGACATTAGCTACCATTATTCTTTTGTTGGCACATAAGGTACCAGGGTGGCGCAGTGGTGCAGCGGTTAACATTATCACCTCACAGCGAGAGGTTTGCTGGTTCGATTCTCGGCTGAAGTACCTTCTGTGTGGAGTTTGCATGTTCCCCCTGCATTCGCATGGGTTTCCTCCGGGTACTCTGGTTTCCTCCCACAATCCAAAGACATGCATCTGGAGCATTTCTCCCCGGGCTTCCGCTGAAAATAGGCTCTGTCCTAGTTGGACTTTCACGGTCAACAAAATGATAAATAAAAAATAAAATAAAAAAAATGTACTAGTCCCAATTTGAAAATATCCCTCATTCAAATAAATATAATGTATGCTAAATAATTATGAATTGGGTGTATTTTGTATAAGATATTTAGGATGATATTTGTCTGCAAGGATGAGAGAATTCACAGCATTAATTCTGTGCATATCCATAGGCACAGTCCCATCCAAAGTATTTCTTAGAAGAACATCAAGAAAATGTATTTACCATAAGTCAAACTCCAAAGTGAACCTAATTCCAAAATTGTTTTGATTCAAATATATCACGGAGAAATTCACACCTCACTGTCTTCTGTCCCACACAGCACCCAGCAATCATTGAGAAAATAACTATACTATTGGCCAGTGTGTGCTGGCTGTAATACCCAGCAACCCTGGGTCAGTAAGCTACTGGTTGGCTGGTGTCTAGTTGCCCAGCCTGGGTTACCTGGGGTGATAGGTCTGTTGAGCGAAAACTGGATGTAAAACTAATCAACCTGCCAAACATGAACTGGAAATTGCTCCACTTAATGTAGGTTCATTGACAGGATGCAGCTTGGAAATGGATGACATGATGATGCAGAGGAGGCTGGACATCCTATTCATCCAAGAGACAAGATGAAAGGGCAGTGCAGTGAAACCACTTGGCTTGGGATCCAGAACCTACTACTCAGGAGGAGGGATAGCATCAGAACTGGTGACAAACTCATGGCATTTAGACACCAGTGTAATGATGGGGCAGTATTCATAATCTCAGCCTATGCCTCACAGCAGGGTTGTGATAGTGAGAAAAATAGTGTATTTGATAGTGAGAAAAAGAGTGCGTTCAGACAGCAGTTGCAAGACCTACTAGTGAAAGCCGGACAACATGAATTGGGGTTGATAATGGGGAACTTGAATGTACATGTGAGGACAGAGAGATAAGACAGAACAGGTTATGAGGACTGCCTGGGTCCACATTGTTGAGGCAACAGGAATAAAGAAGTAAAGGCCATTTTAGACTTCTCTCAAGCAAATGGCTTGATAGTAGCCAACACATGGCTCAGAAAGCCATGGAAAGAATTATCATGTAGATGATCAATAGAGATATAGTAAACCTCCAGACACTGGACCCATCCCAGTTTGGTTTTATCAAAGGCAGATCATGCCTACTCTACCTGGTGGACTTCTTTGAGAAGGTCACCAAAGCAATGGATGAGAGCAAAATCATTCAGACTGCCTACCTTGACCTGAACAAGGCATTTGACACAGTACCTCACTTGGGCATTGTTGACAAACTCAGGAGGTTAGGTACAAGCCCGTATGTCACCCAGTGGATAGCCAGCTGACTCACACACAGGACCCAGGAAGTTAGAACTGGGGAGTCCACCTCTACAAAGAGACCAGTCACAAGTGGAGTCCCTCAGGGATCAGCTCTTAGACCGCTCCTTTTTGGCATTTACTTCTCAGAATTCAAGGCCAATGTCAGTGGTCTATGGCTGACTAAATTTGCAGATGATTGCAATTAGGAGCTCTCATTGAATCTCACATTGAGACAAATGTTCTAAAGGAGGGGCTGACACAGACAAAACAATGGTGTCAGAACCATGTACTAAAACTAAATGCCAAGAAATGCATAATGGTATACTTTGGGAAATCTTCCCTCCCTGGTAACTATCATATTGACAACACACCCCTTAGAGCTGACCCAGTAGTCAGGGACTTAGGGACACACATAGTAATCTAGCCTTTGAAGATCATGTGTCTACACTGGTGAGAAAATCATTCTATGTTGTGTAACTTATAAACAAAAGTATGGCATCTAAGTCCAAGGAAGTCATTGTTCCACTATATTTGGCATTCATCAGACCTATCATTGAGTACAATGCTCCCTTTGGTATGTAACTAACCAGGCATATCCAACAACTGGAACATCCACAGAGGTTCCTCATTAAAGAATACAGGGCATAAGTAAAATGTCCTATGCAGACCGCCTCAATGCCCTATCCCTGTATTCTGTCGCCTACAGGCTTTTGAGGGGAGATCTATGCCTGGCATACAGGGCATTGTCAGACCCCACTCTAATGGACCTCCTGCATATCCACAAAACAAACAGCACCAGTATTTCCTGTTCTAAAGACTTAAACCCTGCCTGTGTATAAATAGGACCTGCAGGAGAAATGGGTATGTATTCCAGAGACTACCCCATCTATGGAACAGGCTCATCATCCATGTAAAGCAGAGTTCCTCCCATAACCCAGTTCAAGTGCAACTTGGACAATTGAATGGGAAACTCGAAATTCATCCCTGGTTTTGCACCTATGTCTCTAATGGACACAGGTAACCTGTAAATGGTTCATCTCCCTGGCCCATGCTTACACTTATCAAAGGTAACAGAACTTGTCAGAGATTTGGAATGCAGGGCTAGGCTTAAAAAGGCCCTTGTGGTCATTAGCCTAGTAAACACCTATGAAAGAGAGACAGTCACAAGATCACATACAAGAGTGACCAACATACAACCTGGTAACTCAACTCTAAAAGTACAGCTATGGTTTCCTCCTGGTAAGGAAGGGCACTTTGGTAGAATCATTAATTGCAAAGTCATCCCCAGTGAAACAATCAGCACACAGCATAAACCACTGGTTGCCACAGTCATCTGCAAGCAGTGGTCAGAGAAGGCTCTAAGGTCAATGGAGAGACAAGGCCGAACACCTGGAAGTTGACTAGAGAGAGAGCACAGCAGTTCAAGGAATTACTCTGGGCTCTAGCACCCTAAGAAGAAGAGGAAATAGGTAGAGTTGAAGAATGGCAGCACCTCAGAACAGCATCTGTGAGGACTACAGAACAAATATGTGGCCAAGCCAGGTATGGAGATAAGGTACATGAGGAAAGCTCATGGTAAAATGTAGAAGTCCAGGACATCATCAAAAGAGAAGAGGAATGCAGAAAAAGTGGGAGATAGAAAAGACTGCCCAGGCTAAAAAAGAATACTGGTTGGCTAAAGAATAAGCTAAGAAAGGAGGTACAGTAGCAAAGAACAGGGCATCGGAGACACTCTACCAGCTTCTGGAAAATGACTCGGCAGGTGGCACAAAGAAATTATATCAGGTTGCAGGGCAACAACAGAAAGATAAAGAAGATAGTCAGACACCCTTCATAAGTTATGTTGGCAACAGCCTGCTACTCAGTCCACAGGACATCAGAGGCAGCTGGAAGGAGTACTTCCAGCAGCTTCTGGATGTAGAAGACCCCACAGAAGCTATACTTCCCCAGACACAGCCCACCATAGAAAAAGTAAGAATAGGACTAAGGAAAATGAAGTCAGGGAAAGATGCAGGCCCAGATGAGGTCACAACAGATATGATAAAGCTGCTGGGTGAGATGGGGAGAAATGTGTCTTGAGGGTACTCATAGCAGTGTGAAGAGAAAAGCTTATCCCAGATTATTGGAGAATAAGCATACTCATGCCAGTGTACTAGAACAAAGGGGACATCCACAACTGTGGGCAGTACAGAGGCATCAAACACCTGTCACATTGCATGAAGGTTCTGGAGAAGGGTGATTGATAAATGGATACACAAAGTGGTAGGATGTAAGATGGGAGATGAGCAGATATAGATCAGGATGCAGCACAACTGACCCAATGTTTGCAGTGAGACAGATAGTTGAGAAGAAGCTAGAGATGAGGAAAGAGTCCAACTGGGCATTTCTAGACTGGGAGAAAACATACGACAAGGTCCCAAGAAAGCTGATTTTGGCAGTACTGTAGTGGTTTGAAGTCCCAGAAACATTGGTAGAATTTGTGCAGACTATGCACAAGGATGCAATGACTCAAGTACAAACAAAGTTCGGACTCTCAGAGGGGTTTCCAGTGGGAGTGGGTTTGTACCAGAGTTCAGCTCTGAGCCCACTGCTGTTCATACTGGTGATGGACTACATTATCAAACAAGTTGGAGGGGACAGTTCAACAAAATCGCTGTATGCAGATGATGTGGCAGTACAGTCAGACTCTAAGCAAGAACTTCAGCAAAGGATAGGAGAATGGAATTCAAAACTGAAGGCACGTGGGATGAAACTAAGCACCGATAAAACATTAGTAATGGCAGCAAATTTGGGAAATCAGAAGAAGCTGAGAACTGAGACAGTAGGGAAGATAGTGGAACAGGTTAATAGCTTCAAGTATCTGGGATGGGTGATTAAAGAGAAGGGAAGGCTAACTGAAGAAGTCAAAGCTATAATCAGAGGGGCTGCAGACAACTGGCATAGAGTCTCAAGTGTAGTGAATAACAGAAGAATGCCAAAGAAGCTGAAAAGTAAGGTGTACAAAACAGTGGTGCGACCAGTACTACTATATGGTACAGAAACTTGTGCAGTAAAGGCAGAGCAGATGAGAAACCTGGAGTTGATGGAAATGAAGTGTCTGAGAAGGGTGGTAGGATGCACACTGAGGGACAGATGAAAAAATGACATAAGAACAGAAGCCAAAGTAGCGCCAATTGCAGAAAAGATCAAAGAGAACAGATTACAGTGGCGCAGACGTGCAGAAAAGCAGAACACAATCTGGTGAAGATGATTTGGGACAGACAGGAAGAAGGTAAGATAAAACAAGGATGTCCAGCAAAGAGGTGGATGGGTTGTGTGAAAGAAGATCTGCGACAGACAAGCACAAATGTTGAAAAGGCAGGAGTGTGGCTTTGAATCAAGACAGATGGCAGCAGTTAGCACAATACCCCAACTCCATGTAGAAAACTGGAAAAGGGGGGTTGATAATGATGATGATAATGAAATATTGTATGGAGACAGAAGCACCTGAAGACTTATGAGAATTTCATCTGCTGGTCCCTGGTATTTGACACCACAGATTGGAAATGGACATTTTCTGTTAAAAATTAAAATTAAATTATTTTATTTCTTTTTTTTGCACGTCCTGCTAGACGTATGGTCTGCTTGATACAAGGAGGTATTTACTTGGACTATGGGAAATTTGTTAAGGACACTGAGGAAATTCCAGCTCCCTACTGTAATTCTAAGACCCACAATTTTAAGTAAGCCCCAGAATTACAAAAATAAGCAGTAAAACAAGAAGAGCAGTGAATATCAGAAATTGTTGTCATTTAAGATTGCTTTTTGCAGGGGGTGGGGTGGGTAAGCTTCCCTACACCCTCTATGTGTGAATGCACCCCTACCATCTCCACTGCTTATCAGAGATGTAGAGGGGGGTAGGGGTGCATTTGCACATGGAAGGTGCAAGGAAGGTTGCACATTCACCATAACTTGGCATCTGTGTTTTCCATTTTCATTCTTCCTCAACTCCCCTCACCCCCCACTCCCATCCATTCCACTTCCTAAAATCTTCTGGAGGAACCTGTTGGACTAATTACTGGAACTTATAGTTCTTGGTTTGATCCCTATTCTTTGAGTTATCCCTTTCTATTTCTACAAACTCAATTTGAGGTTTTGGGGATGGATTAGGGCATTATGGGTATAGAGAGAGGAACACAAGAGATGGATCCAGAGTCTAAAGTATGTGTCCAAGTTGGATCCAAGGATAGGATCCATAACCCATTAGATGAGAAAAAATAAATAAGGTGAGCACATAACTATTAATTTTACTGATGTATGTCAAGAGTGTGAACGTTTGATCTGAGAATAGTTGTTACTTAGATTTAGGGCAGTGTTGTTCGGCAAAACTTGCATTCAAGATATCAACTTTTTGTTGCAGAAACAGAAGTAGTAGAACACTGGGTTTGGACATAAAACATTTCATTAGTTATTGAGAATGAAGGTGTGTTTGTTTTCATAGTGAGAATCATGCATTTTCGTTTAAGAATAGGACTATTAGTAGTTTTAGCAGAGACCTGCTTACTTGATCTGATGCAGATCAGGATTTCCAATGTTTACACACTGTGATAAAAACAGAAAGACAGAAGTTATTTGAGCATGTGAAGGCATACTTATCTGGGAAGCCATGCTGTTGTAAGGAGATTGCAATTTGTAGCATTAAGAAGAAGAAAAATGGTAATGCAGGTCTAAAATATGGATTTTGTTATGTAATAGGAGGGGAGAATTTGAAATGTGCATGCTTAAGGAATTTAATAGAAGTGAAGGTCATTATAGATATTATTTTCGGGTATAATCTTCTACAAAAGTAGGGGCTTTGCGTTAAAACTGGGGTTTGCCAGCCATAAGGCGTTTGCAATGAGTTTTCATGGAAATGAGAAAATAAATTAGCTGAAGGGATTCATTCACTTACTGTGAATCTGTTAAAAAATAGGAAGTGGGAAATATATTTAATAACTTTGGACTAATCATAGTGATTTAAACATTGTTAATGACTTATGAAGTAATGAATGATTTAAGAAAAAAACATGTTAATGAATGCAAAAATGAAAAGTAAATAGCTATGTTAGAAATAAGGCAACAAATGTAAGTGCAGAACATTGCAACCTCCCTCGTGTGATGTCCTGGCTGGTTTGGTCATACCATAAAGCTGCCACTTTTTAAATAAAGGTAAAGCTAGGGACACTGGCTAATCCTGGAACTTTTAGGAATTGTTCTGGGCAAACGTCCAACTACAAAGTGACACCCTAATATAATTTGAAGACACCCCCCTCCAAACACCTCCACCTATGTGGAATTGTACACACAAACCCTGTATAGTCATATTAATAGCTGCAAAGAAACAGGTCTACTATCTGGATTAAGTGCAGAATTAACTCAAAAAAGCGACATGCCCTGGTGGAATTCCAACACCAGTAGGTTGCATAACAAAAGGAAGAAATGCTTGGAAAAACTGGAAGATGCAATGCACAGCAAGATTAAAAAAATCCCTCAATAACCTAAACAAGCAACTCTTGGGGATAATAGAGTCTAACGAACTCAGGTTTGTGGTAAAATTAGCCTCGCAGGACAAAGAGAATCACAAAGCTTTCTTCAACTGTGTCCATAACCTCAAAGGCAATACACAGCAGTTCATCAAATTAATTGTAAAAGGTACCACCTATGTGGAGCAAGAAGATATAGCAAACATCTTGGCTGAAAAATTTAGCTCCACCCTTACCCCCTTCTCCCTGCCAGATCCCCCTCAGCAATACCCACACCCTTAGGTCCACAAAGTCACTAGACAACAGGTACTCAAGGTGCTCTCCAAGGCCAAGAACACTGTATTGATGGGTCCATGATACCTCCTTAGTAGCATAAAACATGAGCTTTAATTCCCACTAAAATCACTGTTTGTCCATAGCCTCCAAAAAAAACTTAATGACACATGAATGGAGGACTGCAATGGTTATCCTGCTGTACAATGATGTGCCATCCTTGGACCCAAATCCGTTTGGATTTGTCTTGCCTACTCAGCCTCATGGACTTCATCCATTGCTTTGGTGACTTTCTCAAAGAAGACAAATTAATACGTACTGCCTACCTCTACTTGACTAAGGTATATGACACAATACCACATTTTGTCATTGTACAAAAGCTCACTAAACTAGATATAGACCCCTTGTCACCCACTGGCTAGCCAGCTGGCTTACAGACTGGACCGAAGAAATTAGAATAGGGGATTCTCCCTCCACATAAAGGCCACTTACTAGTGGATTCAGTGCTGGGTCACTCCTGTTTTGCATCTATTTCACTGAGGTTAAGCCTAATGTCAAGGGTCTGTAGCTGACCAAGTTTACAGATGGTTGCAAATTTGGTGCAGTCATTGAATCCCCCCCAAGAGACACAAATATCCTCCAAGAATAGTTTGATTACTTTTGTATGAATATAAATTTGCCTATGTTACAAGTCATTATTCAATAAAGGTGTTTGGGGGAGGCTTGCCACAGACTAATAACCGATACCAGAGTCATAGTCTAAAACCCATAACAATAAGTGCATCATGGTATCTTTTAAAATGATGGCCATCCCAGTAAACTACTATATTGACAATATACCCCTAAGAGTAAACTCTGTAGTCAAGGATTTGGGAACACATGTAGACAGTGGTTTGGCACTTGACCATCATGTGTCTACTGTACTGTGGAAATCATTCTGTATTGCACAACTCATAAGCAGGGCTATGACATCTAGATTCAAACATGCAATTGTTTCATTGTACTCTGGTCTCATAACACCAGTCATTAAGTACAATTCTTCCTTCAGTATGTACCTGACCAGGCATGTGCAATAACTGGAATGTTCACAGAGAGTCCTCACAAAAATAATGCATGGTGTGGAAAACCAAGTCTCCTGCAGACTGTCTCAAAGCATTGGTGTTATACTCTGTCTCCTAGAGGCTGCTGAGAGGTGAACTGTGCCTGGCCTACAAAACACCCTCCGATCCAGCTCTAATGGACCTGTTCCACATCCATAGCAACATAAACACTTGATCCAAGGACCTAAACCTTGTCTTCAACATAAATAGGACATGCTGGAGGTATGGGTCTCAGAGCCCCCCCCCCCCCCTTCTCTGGAACAGACTTCCCATCCATGAAAAGCAGAGTTCATCCCAACACTTATTTAAGCAAAACTTGGAACATTGGATGGCGAACCTTAAGTATACTCCTTGTCTGGCTCATATGTCTCTATTAAAGAGATGAAGCTTGTTGATGCTCAGCCACCCATCCCCAGGTATATATACTCCCACAAAACCCTTGGTGACTAATACCTATTACATTTTATTAAGAAGCATGACCAGGCTTAAGAGGGCTCCTTGTGTCAATAGCTTAGTATTATACTATGATACTATGAATAGAAGCTTTTCCAAATTTGTAAGAAAATAGGGATATAGCAGAATAATTTAAGTAAATAGACCATTTTGGCGTGAACAAGAAAATATTAACTTCAATGAATAGCAAATAAAAACATAAGAAAGGAGAAGAAAAAATGTTTCACCCTTTTGGCTTAGGAAGAATGAAAGCTCACTTAAGTAGGAACATAGGACAACTAGCAGTAAGATTGTGAATAGTATAGCAGACATGTTAAGTGTAGCAGTTGCATATTTATATATTACTTTTTTGCTTTATGAAAAAAGGCGAGCAGTACGGGTCCAGTGCATGGGCATCTGATATAAACTCAGAATGGCAGGTATTGTGGAAGAATTACAGCAGGCCGATCAGCTGGTTAGCAGGAATCACACACTTGATAGAAGTAGGTTAGACTTTGTTTTTTCAGGTGTTCGGAAAAATGTGTATGTGTAATATACATATTTGTTATGCTTTTTATGCCTTGTTGATTCTACTGCTGTGATGCTCCTGTACAGAGGTCAGCTAGAGTACAAAGTTGCTTGAGTACTACATAGACTAGATAAGCAGGCAAAAAAAGAAGAAAATATTAAAAGGCAACATAAGTAAAAACAGATACAGGAATGCATGAGAATTGTAAAATAGGTAAGTCTGGTCAAACATCAAACCAAAAAATAAAGCTGATAAAGTAAAATCAGTTGTTTTAAGGACAGTATCTGGTTTAATGTGGTACAAATTATGGCCAATGCAGGGATGCAGATATGTAAATAGCTGTGTGTGTGTGTGTGTGTGTATATATATATATATATATATATATATATATATATATATATATTTATATATGTTTGTGTGTGCATGCATTCATAGCTATCTGTCTATATGTATATATAAATATACACACACACTTCAAGAGTAGGTACTCATTCCATATAAAAATGCAAAAGAGAATGTAAATCACCATGTGAGATTGTCACATATACTCCGGGACAATAGATCAGATAACTAGTGTAGGTCATTGTTAGTATAACTAGTAGAAGAGGTAGCAGCAGTTAAGAACTGAGTACAGAGAGGAACTATTAGTTTAAGCAGTTTATGTGGTGCAAGTGTTATAGTAAGAATACAGTTGAGAGGAGTTATTTTTGGAAGTTTCAAATGAGTGGTACAAGCCAAAAGTAGTAGATACAAAAGATCTGTATGTTGTGTCATGTACAGTAAATTTCAAAAATATGAAATCACTGCATTTCATTCCTTGAGGCTGCATTTTACTCATTGAAGTTGCATAGCCAGCTTTAGGCACCAGTAAACCATGTGGTCACTGGGGGCCCTGTGTACCTGAGGGCGTTTGCCCAACCACAGCAAGTTATCTTACCTTGATATTTTGTAACATGTCAAACCAATAAAAACTAGTACAGCATTCCTGTATACTTAATAAACCAGGTGAGTAATAAGAATTCCTGCTTGTATCCACTTTAAAATTCAAAGATAATTTCTGGTTATAGTAACAATGTTTTTATCAAGTAACTTGCTCCTCAATTCCAAAGTAACTCCTATCCCATATTTTACCACTAACACAATGCCCCTGGCTTAGTTAAATCCTGCTGGTGGCCATCATGTCCACTAAAACTAACAACATAGCCACCTTTAGATGCCTACAATAGCTGTGGCGGGGGGGGGGGCTTAATCATCCTTGACTGTGTGGGTGGGCCCACAAAAGCTGCTGATGGTTAGAAAAAAGAGGAGAAATAAATGCATTAATTTTCTGATTATGCTCTTTAACCTGAGTAGGGCTGTGATGTGATCCTGTTAAGATAAAGTTGATAATTAACATGAGCAATGTAAGCGCTAGAGAGATCTGCAGCCCAGAGCGACTAATCCCAGTGCAAACCTTGGATTTTAAGAACAGCTGATACTTCTGATTTTCAGGGATGGCTTTCTCTTTCAGGGAGTTTTATAAATACTGACAAAACACCAGATACTATAACTCATTTTCTTTGCTGAAGACTTCTTCAAAATATCAAAAATAATAGTAGAATAAAGGCACAAATCACAAACACGTTTTAAATATTACATTTAAAAAGTTAATGGAATAACACTTTTTGCATCAACATGCATTTTGTTTAGACAATAAGAAGTATAAAACTCTGACTGGCTGTAATCCTGAATGGTTTACCAGCATAAACTTTTTTCAAAGGACAGAGCAAAATTATGAGACAAAATCAGGGAATGGCTGTGAAACCAGGGGCAATGCAAGGTATGCATTACTTCTCAATGAGGTAAATAAAAGTGACTTACCTCTACTGTTGTTTGATGACTGCTAAACAACACTCCCTGATCTGGTGTGGTAGTACCAGTGCTGTACAATGTATTGCTATTTGCTGTGTGGTTATTACTTTAATTTTCATTAGAGTCAAACCTTAGAGGTGCGCACAGGAGATCAATTATAGTTTGTGTTTGGGCTGGGGACAGTGCAGTTGTTGTTTATTTTACTTTTCTTACAGGCCACAGAGGTGTACAAAGAAAGTTGCTATAGCTTGCATAGAGGCAAGGTTGTGTCTAGGAGCAACTAAGTAGAAAACATTGCTGTAATAATTTTTTCACTTTCCTCATAATCACACATCAGGCATGTATACAGGCAGCTGCCTTTGTGGGTTCAGGGTGAGGGGTGAGGAGGCATGCTATGTATGTGTATGTATGTGAGATACTATTTTGTCAGCTTTGAACATTAAGCATTTGGCACAACTTATGTCTTCCTTGGAAGAAAAATAAATAAATAAGACTGACATTCTTTTCTTATTCATGACTATTGTTTAGGCCACCGTTGGATTAAAAGGTTGGGCAATAGTATACAATGCATCCCAGAGCATTTACAACCTCTATGGCTTCTGGGAGCACTGTCTTAATTGAATTATTTCTTAAATAGTTACTTCTGTGCTGTCCTGTTTAGGAACAATGGTGTGTTGAAAGGATGCAAGAAAAACTTAACCTGAAAAGCAGTGCTGACTGGTGACTTCAAATCAAAGGGGGGCAGCAGGAGACAGCTGAATGGGTGGGGCCAATGTGAAGCAGTGCGGCCAACTGGAAAGGGGAGGAGCTATGCTAAAAACCACACAAACTGGAACTTTAATTAAATACGCTGCCCTGGGTGCCAAACCGTCATTATGAGAGCCCAATCAAGACAAAATGAAGTGTAGAAGAAAAAAATATTTCAATGCATTGGCTGCATGACAGCTTACTTAATATCTAGATGGAAACAAAAAGGTTGTGAGGCATGAAAAAATAAATTACTTTTTAAATACATTACTGGAATGCCAGTCAAAATCAAGTATAAGAAAAACAAGCAGAACTCAACTCAAACCACTTCTCCTTGCACTGCAGTTCTAATTATAATGTATATTCAGCTTTATTAAAGTACCAAGTAACATGCTGAAAGTAGCAATCTCTGTGATACCCCCACTTGTAAAAATGTTTCTTATCCAAAAAAAAAGACCTGCTGCCTGACAACAACTATCTACTTGTTTCATGGGGAAAACATGATCAAAGTAAAAAATGAAACACAAACAAGAAACAAGCTCAAGATACATTGCTTTAAGGATTATTGTACAAGTAATGGACCACACATGATAGATTGGCATTCTGTTTGGTTTACAGGTAAAGCCTGCAAAGGTGACTGCAAGTCTCCAACAAATGTAATGAGCTTCTTAAAATAATGTAATTCTGTCCTTTATTACAAATACTATCATATGCATTTCAATACCCAGAGCTTATACATTACCTAGTTATGTAAGTATTCTCTGCATGGCAACAACAGAAAGGCTTTCAATGTTGGCAATTCTTTAACATTATGCTTATTAAAGCTTACTTGCATCTTACAATCTCAGACAAGCTTACCTGATGGTCATTAAAGCATTGCTACTTAAACACAGAGCAACAGGCACTTTCTGAGTTATAATAAGCATAAATCAACAGTATAAAATATGACAGAAACCAGAACATTCTGCAAAATCAAGGACAGAATAAAAGTAGTACTTGTGTCTACCTTGGATGGGGGGATACTCTGCACATTTACACTGCATAACTGCTCCTTGCCTTGCTTGGACACACACAGAGTCACTATATGGAGGAGTGGGGTGCAACAAGTATGTCACAGTTTGAAACGTTTTGGCTGACTGTGATGGCTCTGACACATTTGTCATACCTCTCAACCTCAGAGCAAGAAATCTGGACAAAGCCATACATAAAAGTGGGACAAAGGCCCAAAAATAAGGACGCTTTTTAAATATTGCTCTTATAAACTTAGAAAGATAATAGAATAGTAGGTCTTGCATTAGTATGAATTTTTCTGAAGGGTATGAAATCTGAAACTCAAATGTCTGTCAATATTTTCTAACTTCAGACTTTAATGATGTGCCACTAATTTGCCAAAAAAACACAATTTTATGAAAAATGAACCACAAATGTGATGCAAAAATATAAAATAGCCACACAATACAGCTGGGAACCAGTCAAAGAAGGGACACTTTTTAATATTAGTACTGCTAACTTGAGCAGCAGACAAAATAAAAGAATCTACTTGCATTTCGAAATAAAAGTAATCTATAACTCTGATTATTACAGTTATTTCTTAACTGAAAACCCGCCACATTTTCTTCCAAAATTGCCATTTTGTGATGGGAATATTAGGAGAAGAGCGACATTTTGAGCCAAAATTGGGGACAGTTGAGAGGTCTGGATATGCCTAATTCTGTAAAGCAATTTATTTGCATGTACCTATCAACCTGTTAATGCAGGAAATATGGACAAGGCCAAATATACTGGGGGAACTTATAAACAGTACTAAAAGTTGTTGTATAAACTGAGACAGTTGATAGAATAACAGGTCTTGCTTTAGCATGCATTTTTCTGAAGGTTATGAAGTCTGAAACTCAGTGTTTGTCATTATTTAGTGACTTAATTTCTAAATTATTTGCCAGAAAACCACACATTTTATGAGGAACAAACTAAAAATAAGAAGCAAAAATCTATTCATTCTGTGAAAATCTGGACAGTTGAGAGGTATAGTTCAGCCGGGGCTGTCTTTCAGTTTGCCGCCCTTCCCCCCTCACAAAATCATGGTCGAATGGAGCCTCCCTCCTGCAGCCATTCCAATGAACCATTACTTGGCTATTTCACCCCATTTACCATAAACAGTAATGTGCATACTGCTTTACTTCTACGATGATTTGGACTTCATTTGAAAGTTTTATTTTGCATTTTACAGCACAAACACTAAAACGTATGCTAAACAATGCGATGCAATCTCACAATGAAAACAGACTTACTAGCATTAAAACTTCTCTGCCCTTGAAACTCACATTCATTGAAACAGTATTGAAACCCACATTCAAAGAAAATACATTTTGCCAGTGGCAGATAAAGATTAACTTTGGGCTGTTTTCAAATCATAGGCCTCTTGCACACGAAACATACACATGCTCTTTGATACACCTTCCTGATTGTATTAAATTATATTCCTTGTACAATATAGTACAGTTGTTAGAAGGTGTTTTAAATTTGTTTTGAACATTTTTCCAGTAAACAATGAAACAAAATGTATGTACCAATAATGACAAAACTGCCCAGTTCAGAACATTTCTATCATAAAAGTCTACTCAAACTTCTACAGTCCACCAGTATCAGTAAATATGCACAATCTCTGAAGAAGTAAAAGTCATCTAAATAATTCCACATTAAAGAAATCTGTAACTAATGAAGAGGTTGCTGCTAGCAAACAACTTTATATTTCATTGTTTCATCTACAAATAAAGTGCCTGTTGCCCTTGAGGAATAAATTGCCTATGTTGCATTAAAAATAGGGAGTGTATGGCAAACTGATAACAGGTTCATATAGTTACTTAGGTATCTTCATCAAAAAGGACTGCAGCATCCACCCCCTTTACAATACAATACAGTATCAGCAATGCATCTACCTACTGTGGGAGTAGAACCCACAGGCTTCTGCATCAAAAGCAAGTACACTACCTGTTATGCGATTAACAATGCCAGCAGACTCAGCAGCACTAAACTTTTGTTCCCCTGCATCTCTCAGCTTCTTGTAAAATATACTTGAAACTCAGCTGTATCTCTGAACTTTGCAGCACAAGAAATCTGGAAAAAGCCAACATTTAGGGGGGAGGCAAAAGACCAAAAAACAGGGACACATTTTAAACATTGATTATATAATGTTGGAAAGTTGCTAGATTAAAATGCTGTGTTACAACCATACATTTCACTGCCAAGTATTGAACCTAGGACCCTGTGCAAAATAGTCAGAGCAACATACCACTATGCCAAATCGTCTGTTTTATGAAAGAGAGGAAGACTGAAACTTAAATGGCTATCATTTAGTGAATTCAGTTCTCACCATAGCTGTCAATATCTTAGCATGAAACACCTGAACAAAGCCAATAATGGGGGAATACAGCCCCCAAACATATTCAGTTCTCAACATAGCTCTCAACCTTGGCACAAAAAACCTGGACGAAGCCAATAATGTGGGAATACAGTCCCAAAAATTATGGACAAATTTCAAATATCCATCTTATAAATTTAGAAAATTGCTATAATAATAGGTTTTGCGTTACCATGTACTTTCTGAAGAATATGAAGTCTGAAATTCAAATGCTTGTCATTTTTATTTAACATTTGTTAACCAGGAAAGTCTGACTTGGAACAAAAGCCAATTTTCAGCAGAAACACTCCAGACACGTCTTTGTAGAATGGGAGGACACCAGAGCAAGCCCACACAAACACAGGGAAGACATGCAGACTCCACACAGAAAGCACCCCAGACATCCTGTAGCTGTCAGGCAACAATGCTACCACTGCATCACTGCACTACTGACTGTGTTAAGAAACAAAAGTACAGAAAACACAGATTTTATGAGGAACAGAACAAATATGAGGCAAAAATCTGCAAATGTTTATAAATGGTGGTGGGTAGGGAATTCAGGCTCTTTCCACTTGGCCCCAAGGTACAGGGTTCAAACCTTATTCTCTACCCACCACCATGTAGCAACTGGGGCACTTCACACACACACACACACACACACACACACACACACACACACACACACACACACACACACACACTACCTAAGCCAAAGCTGTCTTCCATGCCGAATACATCTCTTCCTTTCCACGCCATGAGCCAAAAGCCGCTGTAAATAAGTCCTTTTCATGCATAGGTTCATAAGTTCATACTAGGCTATCTGCCTTAGGGCATTTATAAGCCTAGCCAGAGTGTGTTTGGCTTTCGCCACCCATTTTAAATTAATTTTGCTATGCCCTTTTTCGAGGTTAGTATACTGTGCCTCTGTCTAACAGTGACACAGAAGTGATACCCAGGGTAAACCTACGATCTTCCATCCACTCATCAAGATTTCTCTTGAAGAGAGTCAGTGAGGGATGCTGCCTAACCTGGACTAGGATTTTATTCCAGAATGAAGGGAGCCTTTGGGTTATGAATCTGTCCCTCCAGCATGGCCTATTTATTTCAGTGCTGAGGTTCAAGTCTCTCGAGCTCGTAGCTCGATGGAATTTGGATTTTCTGAGGTGCAGCATGTCCATTAATTCCGGGTTGGACATGGCTTTATACGTCAGGCCCAGATCGCCTCTGAGCAGGCGGTATGCCACTGAGTAGAGCTGGAGTTTCTTTAACCGGGCAGCATATGGCATCTGTTTGAGCCCTTTGATCCTCTTGGTGAGGTACTTTTGGGGTCTTTCCAGTTGCTGCAGGTGTCTGGTAAGGTACATCCCAAAAGGGGCATTGTACTCAATTATGGGCCTGTTGAGGGATGAGTAAAGAGGCATGATGACCTCCCCTGATCTAGATGTGAATCCTTTCATGATTAGGTGGGCTATATAAAATGTTTTTCT
The DNA here is from genome assembly GCF_019279795.1 of Protopterus annectens. Taxonomy (NCBI): domain Eukaryota; kingdom Metazoa; phylum Chordata; order Ceratodontiformes; family Protopteridae; genus Protopterus; species Protopterus annectens. The sequence goes on along the minus strand of NC_056748.1, from coordinate 399,081,861 downwards.
AACCACTTTGGCCACGTGGTTGTCAAATGAGAGATTGCTATCAACTTGGGTCCCCAGGTCCCTAATTACTTCTTCTGTACTTAATGGATTACCACCTATGTGGTAATTTGTGGGCACTTTGTTTTTGCCAAAGGGGATGACTATACACTTTTTGGCATTTAGCTTGAGGCCATGGCTCTGGCACCAGTTGTCTGTTTCTATGAGGCCCTTTTGGAGGATGCTTGTGTCGGCTGGAGAGTCGATTATGGTGCCCAGTTTGCAGTCATCTGCGAACTTGGTCAGCCACAGTCCTTCCATGTTGGCCTGCACCTCCAAGAAATATACACCAAACAAGAGAGGTCCCAGGACTGAGCCTTGTGGGACGCCATTTGTAACTGGTTTGGAGTCTGACATGGCTCCAGCAATTCTAACCTTGTGGGTTCTGTCCATGTGCCAGTTTGCAACCCATCTAGTGACATAGGGGTTTATATTTAAGCTGGTGAGCTTATCTATAATGCCCGAGTGGGGTATTGTATCAAAGGCTTTTGCAAGGTCCAGGTAGGCTGTGTGGACCACCTTCCCCTCGTCAATGGCCTTGGTGACTGTTTCAAAGAAATCGACCAGGTTTAAGAGGCAGGATCTGCCCTTAACAAAGCCGAACTGGGTAGGATCCAGTGTCTGTAGGTCCCCAATATCATTATTTATGAGGTCCATGATTATCCTTTCCATATCTTTGCAGACAAAGCTAGTCAGGCTTATGGGGCGATAGTTTCCAGGATCTGTTGAGGCACCACCTTTGTGGAGAGGGACCACTGTTGCTGTACGCCACTCTTTGGGTACATATTCTGTAGTAAGGCTGAGATTGAACAGTAGTTTTATGTTCGAGTTTAGCTCTTCTTGGAGTTCATGTAGGACGCAGCCTGGGACACCGTCTGGTCCCATTGATGCTGTGTTTTTTGCTTTGGAGAGGGTGGCTCTTACCTCAGCATCTGAGATGTCAGGGGGGGGCAGCACTCTGCTGGGGTAGATATTTGCCCTTTTAGTGGGGAGGGGGGAGAAGTTTGCGCTGAACCTGTCAGCTAGGATGTTGGCAATGTCTGTAGGTTTGGTGTATGTTTTGTAATTTTGGACTAATTCTGAGCATATCTGGGAATTCCCACCCAGGTTCCTAACATAACTAAAGAAATCCTTATGATTATCCTTAGTGTCCTGTGCAATTTTTCTTTCGAAGCTGGCCTTAGACTATTTTATGAGTGCCCATAGTTTTTTGCTAATACTGATCAGAGATGCCTTCCCTTTTTGGGATTTTGCTCTATCATGTAGTAGTTTCCTCCTTCTATTGTATAGCTTGTTTATGGCTGGGGTCCACCAGACAGGACGTCTGCCTTTGGAGGATTGGGTCATGGTTTTATTTGGGATTGCATGATCCATGCATTCCTGAAGGTGTTCATAGAATGCGTTTATAAAGGATTCTGCGGTCTGGGCCGTATTTTCCACAGGCCCGGTGGCTTTGAAGGATTCCACCTCAGTTTTGAGGAGTGTGAAATTTGCTTTAGAGAAGTTTTTCACTGTGGTTTTCTGGGCAGGGGGTGGGGTCGGGATGTGAATATCCAGTGAGATTAGTTTATGGTCTGATCTTACCAGTGAGGGATACACTTCTGGTCTGGAGCATAGAGTCCTCATGTTGGTGATGATCAGGTCCAGTATGTTTTCCCCTCTTGTGGGAGTGGTAACAAGTTGTTCCATAGCATTTGAGTTTATAAATTCTAGGAACCTTTGGGCTAGGGTGTTGGAGCTAGAGTAATGCTCCCAGTCTATGTTTGGGTAGTTGAAGTCGCCCAATATAATGGTGTTTGGAGAGACCTTCATATTTTCCAGTGTTCTCAGGAAGGCCGAGTGGGGTTCCTGGGTTTGGGAGGGTGGTCTGTAGCAGGCTATAAACTGGAAGGCAGTTTTACCCACTGTTAGTTGCACATGGATAGTCTCTGATGCTTCGTGCTGTGCCACCAACTTGGAAGTGTAGGTATCTTTGACGAATATTGATACTCCCCCTCCTTTTGTGGTTCGGTCCAAGTTTTGGGGCTGAAAAGCATGGTATGAGGTATAACCTGGTAGTGCTGGGGTGCTCTCTTGAGCCTTGAACCAGGTTTCTGTTACTGCACAGATATCGATGTTCTCCATGCTAAGGAGAGTTTAGAGTGTGTGCATCTTGAGGTTTAGACTTCTGGCGTTGAGTAGCATTACTCTTAGTTTCTTATCCCTTGTGATACCTATGGAGGTGGGTTTGTCTTTTGAGCCTTGCCTAAAAAAGGCACTATGGGGGTAGCAAGAGCCTTTGCCAATATCCAAAAGCGCAGGGGTGACAGGTGCAAGCCGTCCCTAGCGAAGCATTGTGGCTTGTCGAGCATGTCATCCCAGGCTGACAGGCATTGGATCCCCTTTGAATGACACCAATACTTAAGTAAATTGTTGAAATTGATCATCTTGTCTTCATATTGTGGCAGAGTAAAGCCTACGCTAAATCTGCCGAGTAATTCCTGCTCTGATCATGTCCTTACTTCCCGTGAGCGCACCCAGCCCTTCCTGCCTGCGGAAGTTGCAGTCCGATCCCCTTCCAGTCTATGCAGTTTTAACTGCATAAACTGCTGGGAAAATATGGAGTTGAATGTTGTATTCATACTCCGGACTGCTGGTGAAGACAGTCTGGATTCTGTGCGCATGCTCCAGACTGGTTCACCAGCAGTCCAAATGCTGCAATCGCGCATGCGCAATGTTCCGGGACTCGCGTTTTTATTTCTTTTATTTTTCTTTTTTTCTTTTTCTTTTTTGTTTTATTTTACAGTTTCACCACTGGGGGGCTGCACATGTGGGAGGGCTGCAGTCCTGCAGTCCAATAGCACGAGCTGCCCCTGCTGAAAAGAAACACTGAATTTCTTTCCTTAATCATAATTTCTTTTCAAGCCATCATTGGATGAAAAGTTTGTGTAAAAAGAAAAAAAACTTTAAAATGCACTTCAGACAATATAGAAAGTTATGTCTTGTTATAAAAGCTAAAGAGTAAGGAAAAATGTGAGAAAAAGAAGAAGGAAGTAATTTGCATTGTATGGGGATGGGAAGAAATGGGGGAAGGGGGACTGGAGAATGTGGGGAGGGGCTGAAACTGTAGGCAGTGCCTAGGGCACCATTTCACCCAAGTCCAGCCTGTGCATAGAGATGTGGAAATGTACCATTGTTGCGGCTAAATGCTACTAACTGTAAATGTCACTTTATGAGATGGCCAACATAGTGTGGTACATAAGCCTGTCCTAAGCTACAGGTCAGTCTGTTCATATTACTGCTAAAGGTTTGCAGCGTGAACTAAAAGGTTGGTTAGGAGAACAGTGACAGGGTGATACTTAGAATGGAAATGCCCAAGAGGCCCCCAACTTGACATTTGCTGAGGGGGGGGGTGGCCAAAATGCTCAGACTAACCCTGTGAAGTTGGCCTTTGACAAAACATCACTAGAATACTGTTACTGCACATGGTAGGGGTCACACAGACAAGAAATGCTTCTTTTCTAATGAGAAAACTCTCATAAGGCATTAGTAATGTTAAACAAGTGAAGCAACTAGAAGCTGAGGGATTGTAATGAAATGTGACTGTGTAGAGCAAGGAAAAACTGTTCCAGTCACAATCTTCTCTATTAAAATGAGATTAGCATTCTGATGCTGAGCCTAGAAATACAGCAATGGATAGTTGATTCTTGTATTACTAGGCTTATGTATAATATAGGCATACATACATTCTCAGTATATACCACCTATTTTCTGATCATACTGCTAGTTTATTATTGTATTATTAGGCTTAGGGTGATAAAGGATAATGAGGGAAACGTACTCACTAGCAAGGAGAATGTGTTGAACAGATGGAAGGAGTACTTTGAGGGGTTGATGAATGAAGAGAATGAGAGAGAGAGAAGACTGGATGATGTGGGGAGAGTGAATCAGGAAGTGCAATGGATTAGCAAGGAGGAAGTAAGGATAGCTATGAAGAGGATGAAGAATGGAATGGCTGTTGGTCCAGATGACATACCTGTGGAAGTTTGGAGGTGTTTAGGAGAAATGGCAGTGGAATTTTTAACCAGATTGTTTAATGAAATCTTGGAAAGTGAGAGGATGCCTGAGGAGTGGAGAAAGTGTTTTGATACCAATTTTTAAGAATAAGGGTGATGTGCAGAGCTGTAGTAACTACAAAGGGATAAAACTGATCAGTCACAACATGAAATTATGGGAAAGAGTAGTGGAAGCTAGGTTAAGAAGGGAGGCGATGATTAGTGATCAGCAGTATGGTTTCATGCCAGGAAATAACACTACAGATGTGATGTTTGCTCTGAGAGTGTTGATGGATAAGTACAGAGAAGGGCAGAAGGAGTTGCATTGTGTCTTTGTGGACTTAGAGAAAGCGTATGACAGGGTGCCTAGAGAGGAGCTGTGGTACTGTATGAGGAAGTCGGGAGTGGCAGAGAAGTATGTAAGAGTGGTACAGGATATGTACAAGGGTAGTGTGACAGCGGTGAGATCTGCAGTGGGAGTGACAGATGCTTTTAAGGTGGAGGTGGGATTACATCAAGGATCAGCTCTGAGCCCTTTCTTGTTTGCACTGGTGATGGACAGGTTGACAGACAAGATCAGACAGGAGTCCCCGTGGACTATGATGTTTGCAGATGACATTGTGCTATGTAGTGAGAGTAGGGAATAGGTTGAGGAGACCCTGGAGAGATGGAGATATGCTGTAGAGAGGAGAGGAATGAAGGTCAGCCAGACTAAGATGGAATATATGTGTGTGAATGAAAGGGAGGGTAGAGGAATGGTGAGGATGCAGGGAGTAGAGTTGGCAAAGGTGGTTGAGTTTAAATACTTGGGTTCAACAGTTCAGAGTAATGGCGAGTGTGGAAGAGAGGTGAAGAAGAGAGAGTACAGGCAGGATGGAGTGGGTGGAGAAGAGTGTCAGGAGTGATTTGTGACAGATGAGGACCAGTAAGAGTGAAAGGGAAGGTCTACAAAAGGGTAGTGAGACCAGCTATGTTATATGGGTTGGAGACAGTGGCATTGACAAAAAGGCAGGAGTCAGAGCTGGATGTGGCAGAGTTAAAGATGTTAAGATTTGCACTGGGTCTGACGAGGGTAGACAGGATTAGGAATAAGTATATTAGAGGGTCAGCCCTGGTTGGACAGTTTGGAGACAAAGCTAGAGAGACGAGATTGCATTGGTTTGGACATGTGCTGAGGAGGGATGCTGGGTATATTGGGAAAAGGATGCTAAGGATGAAGCTGCCAGGTAAGAGGAAAAGAGGAAGGCCTAAGATAAGGTTTATGGATGTGGTTAGAGAGGACATGCAGGTGGTTGGTATGACAAAGCAAGATGCAGAGGACAGGAAGAAATGGAAACAGGTGGTCCACTGTGGTGACTCCTAACTGGGAAAAGCCGAAAGAAGAAGAAGAGGCTTATGCATAATATGTTCCTCTTATTTCTTGATCTTACGTCTGGGTTTCTAAGCACAACCAAAATGTGAATCATGCCCAAGCTGCCAGCCTCTCATAGTGCTCTTCTTCCTGGTCCTGTGTTCATCCTATCATATTCTAGGATTATAGCAGATTACTAGGATATTGACCCAGAGGTCAATTTAAGCCTAGCCATTTCAACACAATGTAATACTGCAGAAATACTAGTCAATACCCAAGATTGCATTTAGTGATGACTGCCCTTGTATAGGAGGGTTGTGGACACTATCCCCGGTAAGAATTTACAGTGCCCCATCCACTCGTCCAGGTTCCTCTTGAATAGTGTCATAGAGGTGCTCTGCTTCACATGAATTTGGTTGTCCCTCCAGCATGTCCTATTTATGTTGTAGGCCATATTTAAGTCATTGGAACGGGTAGTTCTAGACCCATTTGATTTACAGATATGCAGTAAGTTCATTAGGCTTGTGTCTTGGGTTTCTCCCTAGGACAGGCATAAGTCTCCCCTAAGAAGTCTATACGATATGGAGTATAGTGACAGGGACTTTACTCAGTCCATGTAAGACACATGCCCTTGATCATCTTTGTTAGAAACCTCTGAGGTCTCTCTATTTGCTGCAGGTGCTTAGTACAGTACATACCAAATGGGGTGTTATAGTCACTTATGGGCCGGATAAGTGCTGAGTATAGTGGGGTTATACCTTCTTTTGCTCTTGAAGCAATACCTTTACTAATCAAGTGAACTATGTGGAAAGCTTTCCTTACAATGATAGACATGTGGTGTTCGAAGTTAAGGTCGCGGTCTACCTGTGATCCCAGGTCCCTTACCACTTCATGGGTACTTAGGGTATTGTTGTTGATTTGATAGTGTGCCAAAGGGAATTATAATGCATTTCTTTGCTTTCAGTTTGAGACGTGACTAATACACCAGTCGTTGTTCTGTGTGAGACCCTCCTGGAGTATACTGACATAATTTGTGGATTCAGTGATTGCACCTAGTTTGCAGTTGTCTGCAAACTTGGTCAGCCATAACCCTTTAGTTTACCTGAGCTTCTAGGAAGTATATACCAAATGGTAGGGGGCCCAGTACTCACCCCTGTCTGGCACTCTGCTAGTAACAGGTCTGCTGGTTGATGTGTAGTCACCCACTCTGATAATGTGTCCAGTTTGTGAGCCAGTTGGCAACCCATCTTTCAACAAACAGGTTTACATTCAGTTTGCTAAGTTTATTGGCAATGCCTGAATGTGGGATTGTCAAAAGCCTTTGCCAAGTCAGGGTATTCTGTGTGCACAGATTTGCCCTCATCAATGACCCTGGTCACACCTTCAAAGAAATTCACCAGATTCAACAGGCAAGATTTGCCTTTCACAAAGCCGAATTGTGTAATATCCAGGGTCATTTATTTATGAGCTCCATTATAATATGTTTTAAATAATAATATTCAAAAGACATGCATCCGCAGCATTTCTCCCCGGCCCGCCACTGAAAATAGACTCTGTCCTAGTCAACCAAAGTTAAATAAATAAATGTTCCATGACCTTATAGATGAGGCTGGTCAGGCTTATGGGTCTGTATTCCCCGGGTCTTTGCTAGGCCAACTTGTGGATGGGAATAACTGTAGTTGTTCTCCATTCCGCAGGAACAAAGCCTGGGGTTAGGCTATGATTAAAAAGGACACTTAATGGTGATGCTAGTTCATGTTTTAGTCTGTTTAGAAGACAGCCTGGGATGTCGGCTAGTCCCATACAGTCTGTGTTCTTTGCATTGGACAGGGTTTTGAGAACCTGTTTAGATATGTAAGGTGGAGGGGGTAGTTTGGGGGAGGGATTGTTGTAAGTTAGGAGGGGATAAGGGAGTGAAATTTTTGCCAAACCTATCTGCTATCAGGTTCCCTATCTCTGTGGGCTCAGTGCGTCTGGTACCGTTACCACCAGTTCTGCACATGCTTGGGTTCTATCTTTTAGGTTACATACGTAGCTGTAAAAGGCCTTATGGTTATCCTTGGCAGTACTTGCTAGGTTTCTCTCAAAGGAGCACTGTCTTATTTGCCTGTTAAGGCTGAGGATGGTGTTTTTTCATTGTTGGGTCCTTGACTTTGTTTTCTTGGACTGCAACTTTTTGCGTTTATTGTAGAGTTTGTTGATGCTGGAAGTCCACCATGGCAGCTTGATTTTACTTGGGGCTCTGGCTTTTTTTCTATCTGGTCCAACTGAGTTTATATACATATGCAAGCGATTGTAGAGGGATTTAATGTAAGCTTCAGCATAGTTACCACTTTCAGCTTGGGGTGGGGTTTGGAATGCATTTATACCCTCACCTAGGAGGGTATAGTTTGCCTTGCTGAAGTTTTTTAGTCTGATTTCAGCCTTTGTTTGTTCTGGGGTCAGTGCCAGTTCGAAGGTGACTGATTTGTGGTCAGTTTTAACTAATGAGGGTCCAACAGTTGCAGCAGTGCATCTGTTTGACATGTTGGTGAGGACCAGATCTAGAATGTCTGTTCCTGTTGTCAGAGTATGGACAATTTGCTCCAGGGCATTTGAATTCACAAAGTCGGGAAACTTTTCTGTTAGCGAGTTTGGGCTAGAGTAGGTTTCCCAGTTTTTGGTGTGATAACTGCAATGCCCCATAACCAGTGTGTTCAGTAAAATTTGGATTGTTTTCAGTTTGGTTAAGTAGGCTACATGGGTGTTGCGACCCATGGAGTGGGATCTATAACTGAGTAGGACTTGAATGGGGCTCTTACCCACCATATCCTCGACCTGGACTAACTCCATGGAGTTGTCCAGTCTAACTAGACAAGAGGTGAATTTAACTTTAATATAGATTGAAACACCACCTCCTTTGGTTTTCAGATGTTCATTTTGCAGTCTAAAGGTGTAGAAGGTATTGTAACCTTGCAGGGCCAGGGTACTCTCTGAGGCCTTAAACCAGATTTCTGTGATGGCACAGACATCTACATCTTCTAGTGATAGAAGTGCTTCCAGGGAATGCAGTTTTTGATTTAAGTTCATAGCATTTAGCTGCATGACCTTTATTTTGTTGTGATTGGTTAATATCATGTAAGCAATGTTGTTTTAGAAACCTTGCCTAAAAAAGGCACTATGAGGGAGGCAAGAGCCTTTGCCATCAGCCGAAAGCCTAGGGGTGGCAGGTGCAAAGCAGCGAGGTTTGTTGGCCATGACTTCCCAGACAGATGGGAACTGGATCCCCTTAGAATGACACCAAAAACTAAGCCAATTATTGAAATAAATAATTTTGTGTTTATCCTGTGGCATCATTCTAGGTGAGGGTAGTATGCTGCTCAAGGCTAGGGCCATACCTGCATGTGGCACATACTCAGAGAGCTCGACAATGTCTCTCTTCATATAGTACAGTGACATAGCTCTCCAGTCATTCACACCAACATGAACTATGACATAACAGTACTTGTTGCTGAAAGGCCTGAGTGCATGCGTGATTTGGCGAATCCTGGCACTGAACAAGCAGCTGACTGTGACTTTCCCTTTCTCCAGCCTGGTGAGTGAGACATCTGTGTGTCTCACTATTGAGTCTCCAGTGACAAGAAGACTTGGTTTTTGAGTGTTAAGCCTTACAGGCTTGGTGGGTGACACACAGGTGTTGGTATGTGTCATGGGTGCTATGGAGACTGTTAGCTGTAGCAGACTTGTGTTTTGGAGGTCTCTGTTGTTTCAGTAAGTTTTTTTGAGAGAATGTCCGTGTATGCGGAATTACATGTTTGATGCATATTATGTGTTTGAGTAGTGTACTATGTGAATATATAGTGGAAGGTGAGTTGACAACCTTCTCCATGTTACTGTTTTGAGTGAGAGAGAGCAGAGATTCTGGATTCTTGTAATAAATACATCTCTCACTCTCTGTACTAGATTGTGTTATTAGTGGAGGGTTGTCTGTGTACATGAGGCAAATGCAACACTGCCTCAAGAGACCCAAGTCAACAAGGTTGGCAGGAGAAACAAGGGTAATGTCCTTAATGCTAGGTTGAGGACTGTTGTCACTATGGGTGGCTTTTTCAGAAAAAATTATGGCAGAGCTTGGCAAATGGATATTTCTGCCTGGGTCTTAAGGGAAAATTTGCGGAATTTAACTGTCCGGCTTTGGCGCGCAATTACATGACAAGCAAACAAGCAGAAACCTGCTCAGATGCATGGCCTAAATACCAGAAGCTAAAACGTGGAAAAAAACTGTAACAAAATGCAAAAGAACAAATGAGCATGCTTATTCCAAGCCCTAGACCAGCTTCCCTTTACTAGCTGGGTCTCAATCAACGCAATTCTGTCATAAAAGTGCAGATAGGCCCCTTCCAATCTAAGATGGTCAGGAAAACGTGCTCAGAACAAACAAACCATTACAAACAGTTCCAGCAGCAGCAGGTCTGGATCTGGACTATGCTACAGCTACTAGTTACCGTTGTTTCAGAGGGTTTTATTAAGCCTTTCAGTGCTTCAGTTTTTGGAGCTTTTGAATGCCTGGCCATAGAATTCGTTTCAGATTACCCCCAGTCATGTGCTAATATTGCCAACTCACTAATTCATCTGCTGGAGCAACTACTGTACTATTTGTGGCAACAGTCATCTAGTGAGACTTTGCAAGTTTTGTCAAATACCACATCCCTACCTTTTTTCTCAATGCAGAAAAATGTCTGCCTTAAAATACATTGTCTGTTACTTAAATTGACAGTCTCCAAGCATAATAAAGAGTTTGATATTTTTATCAGTACAAGTATACTGTCATTTTTTTTCAGACACAGCTTGTCATGACTTTGGATCATTTTTAAAATTTATATATTTATTTTTAATTGGGTAAACTGTTGATCTTCAACCATTTTTAGTATACCTGGACCAAACTCAAAAGGCAGATAGTTCTAAAGTGCAATGTCAAACTTCAGGAAAACTCTCTTGATGGTGGCAAGAAGAATGAACCTGAATATAATAAAGGTGCATACTCTAGAATAACCTGTTCATAAGGAATAGTGTGATCAAAACAGAGAGAGTTTTTAGAGATAGGGGCAGCACTTTATCTTTATAAGTTTGTATAACTGTGCAGCATTACAGTGTCTCTCTTTCAATGACTGGCAGCCAGATTGTACAGTCCATTAAAACACAAAGGTAAGCCTGTCATCTAAAGTCGTTATGATCCAGATTTTGTTTAAGGTTTTCTGAAAGATGGCTGCATTTTCAGCTAATGGCAAGGCAAGCATAGCAGCTTAACAGACTTATGATTTTATAGTACAAAACAAGTTATGCAAACATTATTTTCCTCATCATGTTAACATGGGATGCATCAAGAACAACATGAAAATACTTGAAAGAGTTAATACAGATCACATGAGTCTTCCAGAGTCTTCCAGAGGTCAGACATCTTGGGTGGAGGTGGGAAGCAAAGTCTTTGAAATATTAAAAATAATATGTATTAGGTTTGTTTTTGTTCATAAGCAATTTGATATCAAGAAACAGAATATTTATTAAAAATAGGATGGCTTTTATAGAATCTTTATCAGCTTTACTAAGAAGTTCATCTTCGGTTTAAAGTGTTGGCTGTAGGTTGATCAGCAAGAAGTAAATCCGTGCAGAGAGACATAGAAGACTAGCAGCTGTGATATACTAATGGTGCTGGATCATTAAATCTGTTTGTTGGAAAAACTTTAATGGTAGTTTTGTGACCACTTAGTTCAAGTTTGCCTCAACACTGCAAAAGTGACCAATCAATTTAATTAGAAAGCAGAAGGAGAAAAGGAAAATCAGAAATTGTTGGTGGTATATTTGTTGGATTATGCTTCTAAGACCTTTTATTAAAAAAACTGTAGCTCAGTTTCAGAGAATCATGAAAAAGAAAAGCTACGAAGGATGGTTTGGGTATGCAGGAAAGCAAAAATATAAACAACTGTCTTGTATTGACAAAAAAAAGTCTGCACTGGCTAAAGCCCCTATAAGCACAATTCTTCACATCTTACAAAAGCCACGTTTCAAAGTCAGAAGCATTTTGAAGATTTTATTTTCTGATGATTATCTAAACTGTGTTCTGAAAGGTCTTTTGACTTTTCCCGGTTAGGGGTCACCACAGCAGAATTCCTGTCCGCTAATGATTGGCAGTGAATTTTTATGGTGCTGAGTTGCCAGCCCGACGCCCAGCCTTCAAAGAAGGCACGCCCATTCATGCACGCACCTACCTGCATGTCGTTAATGTCACTCCACCACGGGGAGGACATGCAAACTCCACACAGAAGGTGCTCCAGCCGAGAATCGAACAAGAGAACCTCTTGCTGTGAGGCGACAATGCTAACCTTTGCACCTTTTCTGAAAGGTATTAATGTTATTACTCCTCTTATGTACAAAACAGTTTTTGCTTCTCATATTTGATGTAATTTAGAATTATCTTGAATAAGTTAACAACATGCTTAATACTGAAAGTTGTACCACTTTAAGAAAGCAATAATGAATTATTACATAAATTGTCAAGAGCTGATATGTCTTTTTGATATCCAGCTATTAAATTGGAGGGTGCTTATTCATTCTTTCATTCTAACTTCATTAATGACTCCATAGAAGATTCCTCATCATGGTCTCTCTCTCTAATAACATATTCTGAAGATTACCTAATTCTGATTTAAAATGTTACAATTTGAAATCAGTCTAAATACCTAATATTCTACCTTTTAAAAACATTTTTTACAAACATAGAATTTCTACTTTGTGATACATGTAACTATTAACATTCACATATTTCTATGAATTGTAGAGTAAAAAGTATCTTTACTTCATCTGACATTTGAAAAAAGTAACACCTTACACCTCCCAAGAGCCCTTAAAATATAAAAAGTCATTTGATATATTCAGAAGTTCACAATAAATAGATTCATAAAGTTGATTTCCTCTTTAAAAAAAAAAAAAAACTTGTAGAAAAGTCCATTCCCATTCAGGTAACACAAGACTTGCATAAGACTACACCTGGCAGTAATGTTTATAATTAAACAAGAAGCACTTGTGTAGAGCAATGTCAGGGGAAAAAAATGAAACAAGTAATTTACTTCTACTTGTACTCATTGAAGTCACTTCACTGAAGAGATTATATACACATTCAATGCCTTTCTCATGAGGATTGCTATATAAAGAGAAGCAATAGCCAACGTAAAATAAATACATGTATATCATCAGAAATATCAGTTTCTCTCAACTTCCTCAAAAGTCCCACAAATCTATAACGTTAGAGGGGGAAGTTAAACATAAATGGATTAAGGAATTAAATTTACAAAGATAATCAATAGTTCAAATTTTGAGTGTTGTGCAGCAGTTATGGGATGGATTAGTGAGTTCTTTATGACTGATACATTTTAGGTATTTCAGAAAAAGTCCCAGTACATGTCAAACACTCTGGTATCTGCACAGTGATGTAAGACAGATGAAAACGATCAAAAATTGTAAATCCGTGTAGTGATAGACCACAAAAAATGTCTTAGTCTTATTTCAAAGTAACATGTCTGTCATAATGTCATTTTAAAGTAACATGTCTGTCATTTAAATGCTCCAGCATAGCATTCTTGTAATCACCAACATCCATAATCACAAGTTCTGTTCCCTTGGTGGCTTTCATAAACCAACAATCTTGCATATCCCCTTAGTTGTCTTAGAGACTCACATTCACAAGGGGATAAGTTGAAAGCTCAGACATTAGTAGAAGACTCATACAGCCTCGATTCCAATAAACAAACATTCCAAAAGTTTCAAAAGTAGAAAGTAGAAGAGGTTTTAAATAATGCTTTTTTTAAAATGCTGCTCTTTTCTAACTCTCTCAGCTTATGAAGGATACATTTCAAATTTAGTTAATACGCAAGTAAAGAAATGTTTCTGTCACTTTGTCACTTTTGTTGGTATATCTTTCAGACCACTACCTAAAACACAAAGCTATGCTTCTAAAACATCCTGTTGTTAATGAAATGGTAGATGTAAATATTCTTCTGCAGTCCGGACCACTCCCACAGTTGCTCCATTCTCCTCTCAGCAGGGGGCTAGATTATACTGCTAAAATACAACAACTCTGTCATGATAGATTGACTGGACCTTATAAATGTCCTCTTGATCTTTGACCAGCTAGTTCACTCAGACCTCTCCAAAGGATGGTTATTTTCTGGCAATTCAAATAGGCTTTTTGTTTCAGCAGGGATATGATTGGAGGAAAAGCCTTCTGCAGATTAACTAGATCATATACACTGGCAAGGGCTTCAGCAGATAAACTTTGTCCAGTTCATGATCCTTCTCATTTCTGACCAGTTTCATTTATTTGGTTATTTATTTAGTTGTTTTTTTTTTTCCATGGGACTCAAATCTCTGATTCAACATGAGCAGCCTTAATAAAAATATCATGCAAAGCAGCTTTACTAGACTCAAAATCAGGATGCTCCAGTATAAGCTGGTGATGACAGCAGCATTAATGTTTTAATTGTACTACACCAAAATGAAAATTAACTTGCATCTCATCTTGTCAAAAAAGGAAGAGAGTTGTAAAAAACTTCAGTTACACTTTCTCAGAATTTAATTAATCTCAAGCTTTTTGGAACCCTTCTAATTGCAGTGGATTGTGTCAAAGCAAAATGTTCCTCATCATGGATTTAAACTTCTGTAACTTTTTTTCTACTCTTTAATGAGTTCAGTGAAAGTTCTGTCAGCAGATTTGAGTGAAATTGTTTAGTTGTTAAGCAATTCTCCAGAAGTGCTCCAGGGCTTAATTAAATAAACTCTAATATTTATGTGACTCGCTGCCCTGGATTTTGTTTACAACATGAAGTGTGTGCAGCACAAGTATTCAGAACTTGTCACTACTTAAAACTCCATTAGTCTGAATAGTTTAGAAAGCCAATTCAGTTTGATCCCTTGTTGCTAGCTTATGTATTCATTTTTTTCTTTTTTTTTTTTTTTTTTTTGTTATAATTCCATCTAAGCAGTTGTGAAACTTCACCTGTGTGGGAGATCTTTGTACATTATTTCTGCATGGCCAGGCAAGATACTCACCTTTGATACAGCAAGCTGTGGGTTCTATTCCCATAGATGGTAGATGGGATTGCTGATACTGCAGTGCAAAGTAAGGGGGAGAAGTGCTTCACTCCTGAGCTCGTTGTACTTCAGGTGTTAAACACTGTCCCCATCTGCTTAATTTGATGGGAACTCAGGTGGATGTAAAAGACCCTGTGGCACCTACTGATGACGTAAAAGAAGTTCCCTGATGCCCTGGCTAACTTTCCACTAGCAGTGCAAATATCACCTTGGGTCTCATTTGAAAAGAAACTACTGGCCTGTTGGGACTAATCCAGTCAACAAAGAATCAATAAATATAATAAAATAAATAAAATGTCAGTGTGCCAGAAAGAGTAAGATATGCTTAAGCTGTATTTGTTTATGTTGTAGTTACTTCAGCATTACTTGTTTGAGATAAGTTTGCTTGCTAATTATTAAAGTGATGTATAACAGCATGCAGTATAAAGGTAAATGGATAGTTAACAAGGAGCAATTATTTTCATTTTGTAAGAACAATTGTACTTTTTGCAACTTGCGGTAATGTCTGAGTGGGAATATATATAAGTAAGGGTATTTGTGGATGCAGAGAGTCTTCTCTCTCTGCAAAACCATTTTTCTAATGTTTTGCATGTCTGAACAAATTTCTTATTCACCTTGAGTGCATATGTTTAGAGCTTGTATATGTACTCTAGGGAATGGATTGATTGCAGAAATGTACAAGCTCTTATGTTTAGAGTACATACATTTTGAGATAATGTAGCAGAAACTATATATAATATGTAAAACAAGTAATCTCCGTGGTATCCCCGAAGTCTCAAAGCAACCCATTAAAGTGTAGTGGGTCCAAAAACAAAACAGTGTAAGAAACTTCTCTGTGTGGAAGATTTTCAGTCCATATATTTCTAGTTAATCACTGTATATTAATCAGATCAGGCAATAGCAGTAGAAGTAACGAATTTAAACTCGTCTTAAGTCAAAACAAAACCAAAACAAAGAGAAGACCCACCTTATAGACCGGTGGTAGCAAGTGGAGGTTCCCTTACTGAAGCCACAGCCATTTACCTTGATTACTTGCTGAAACCTCTAGCAGAAAAGAATAAGTCATACATAAGAGATTCAATGGATTTTTTGAGGAAAATAAAAAAAACATTACAGTGGAAGCTGACAGTATTTTATTAAATATTGATGTGGAATCCTTGTACACAGTGCTCCCTCACAATCACTGTATAACAGCAGCTATGGAGTATTTTAAGAAACGTAATCACGGTACACAGGCACAACTGCAAAAATTAAGCAAGCTCATTAATCTTGTACTGGACTTCAATTTATTTACTTTCTATGGCACACACTACAAACAAAAAACTGGTATAGCCATGGGGGCTGTCATGGCTCCCAGCATAGCTAACATAGCCCTGGGCAAATGGGAGGAGGACTTTGTGTTAAACAACACAGACTACATGCAGCATATCACATGCTATTTACATTTTATTGATGACATCTTTATTGTGTGGGAATGTGACATCTTGCAGATTTTATCACTTACCTCAGTCAAACAACCCCCTTCCTGAAGTTTACCTCTTCCCATAGCTGTACTTCAACCACTTTCTTAGATATGCATATTTTCAAGGACACCAACAATAACAGAATCACCAATGATCTATTTAGAAAACCAATGAGGGTTAACTTATTACTCCACAGTAAAAGTCTACATCCTACAAAAACCAAATATAATGCAGTGAAGTCCCAAGGCTATAGATTAGCTAGAATTACCACAGAGATGGAACCATTTTTGAGAAACCTGAACAACTTAGAGAATGATTTTCTAGTGAGAGGCTATGAAAGTCAGATGTTAAAAAAACATCCTGGAACCCATTATAAAACTGAAAAGGACTGAATCACCTTCACTCAACCTCCCCAGTAGAAAAATGTTAAGTAATTCCACAGAGAATAACAAATGCAAAAATAGCTGCATCCTGACATACACTTTGAATTATCACAATATCAAAAATATTATTGAAGAAAACTGGGACATTGTCACAGGAAACCCTTTTCTGATTAACATCTTAGGTGACTAATTTATTTTATTTTATTTTATTTTATTTTTTTGGTTTTAAATACCATTTTAAATCAGTTGTAATTTAAGTGTATATTTTGTTTCCATCATCATACATAAATTTTTTTCTTATTTTTATTTTTTTCTGGTTCTTTTTTCCACATTATTCAAAATGATGTATAATAACAATACTAATTATATAATTATATATATTTTTATAGATTGTTTTTAGGGTTCTTGTACACAGACCTGAAGAAGTCTAGAAGGACGAAAGTGATCTTTGCTAACAATAGGTTATGAAAATAGAAATTGATTTTTACATGCAAAATGTATATGTATATATTTATATATATTTTTTGATTGCCATATGAACTAAGGTTGATAAATTTCCAGCTATGTAGTATATTGTCTTGGATAAAATCACAGACTTAATAATCTACTTAATAATCTGGTTAAATAAGAGGTACCACATCATTATAAATTGTATTTAAAGTACATAAATATAATTAGGGTTATATAATAATTAGGGTTAATTAGGGTTATATATTATTATGTCAGCTACTACATAGGGCAGGACCAGCTCAAATGTCACACTGATGGGGAAGGGATGTGAATTTAACATGTGTACCAATAACACTTTGTTTTATAGCACAGTAAACCACTCCCATGCCTGATAAAACGTAAATATATATATATATATATATATATATATATATATATATATATTTAGAAAGCTTGTGAGGAAATTATTACTCTATTTTTGTTTTACTTGGATCGCTTGTCTGTGTACTTAATAAAAGATTTTTGACTGGAAACAGACTGCCTGCCTTGATGGATTACTTTTGATTACTTAGTAATGCTGTACAATTATATATTTTCTATTATTATTTTTTGTTTTTGTTTTGTTTTGACTTAAGACGAGTTTAAGTTCGCTACTTCTACTACTATTGTCTGATCTAATTAATATACAGAGATTAACTAGAAATATATGGACTGAAAATCTTCCACACAGAGAAGTTTCTTACACTGTTTTATATATAATATATACATACGTGTGTGTACATGTGTGTGTCTGTGTATAAATATATATATATATATATATATATATACACACACACACACACACACACACACACACATACATAAATGTGTACTAGTATGTCATGTAATATCAACATGACTAGCCATCAAATTCCATCCCATTGATTCACTTTATAGGTTCATAGGTAGGTACTAGGCCATCGGCCCTAGGGCCTATACAAGCCTAGCCAAAAAGGTACCCTGGCTTTCGCCACCCAAGAAAATTATTTTCCTGTGCCCCTGTCGAGCAGAGCCACAGCGGTGATCCCCAGAGTGAATTTCCTATTTCCCATCCAATCAAGATTTTTCTTGAAGAGTGCTAATGAGGAGCTTTGTTTTATATAGATAGGTAGTTTGTTCCAGAGTATGGGAAGTCTCTGGGACAGGAATCTATCCCTCCAGCATGTTCTGTTTATTGTGGTGACAAGGTTTAGGTCCCTAGAGCATGTAGCTCGGAGGGATTGGGATTTCTTTAAGTGGAGCATGTCCAACAGCTCTTGGTTTGACAAAGCTTTGCATGTTAGGCAGAGATCACCTCTAAGTAGGCGATATGCGACAGATTAAAGCTGGAGTTTTTTGAGACGGTCTGCTTAGGGCATCTGTTTGAGGCCGGTAATTCTCTTTGTGAGGTATTTCTGTGGCCTTTCCAGTTGTTGTAGATGTCTTGTGAGTTACACACCAAAAGGGGTGCTGTACTGTGTAATGGGTCTAATGAGTTATGAGTAGAGGGGAACAATGACCTCTTTATTCCTGGATGAGAAACCTTTTTTGATGAGGTGTGCCACATAGAAGGATTTCCTGACTACTGTGGTGATGTGATTATCAAAGGAGAGACTACTGTCCACCTGTGTCCCAAGGTCTCTTATCACAATTTCAGTGTTAAGTAGACTACCACTTCTGTGGTAGCTGGTGGGTACAGAGTTTTTATCAAAGGGGATGACAATGCACTTTTTGGCATTGAGCTTGAGGCCATGGCTTTGACACCAGGCATCTGTCTCAGTGAGGCCCTTTTGTAGGATGTCCACATCATTAGGAGTTTCAGTTATGGCTCCTAGTTTGCAGTCATCTGCAAACTTCATTAGCCAAAGACCTTCTGTGTTAGCCTGTACTTCAGAAAAGTAGATAGCAAACAGGAGAGGACCCAGGACTGAACCCTGTGGTTCTCCATTTGTCACTGGTCTGAAGCCAAATTTGGAGTCTGCTACTTTCACAGCGTGGGTTCTGTCAGTGAGCCAGTTGGCAACCCATCTTGTGACATAGGGATTTATACCTAGTTTAGTGAGTTTATCAATAATTCCAGAGTGGGTGATGGTGTCAAAAGCATTGGCAAGATCTAGATAGGCTGTGTGAACCACCTTACCCTCGTTTACGGCTTTGGTGACTGCTTCAAAGAAGTCTATCAGGTTTAGGAGACATGATCTGCCTTTTAAATACCCGAACTGGGTGGGGTCCAGAGTTTGGAGATTACCTATGTGTTTGTTTATAAGTTCCATAATGATACTTTCCATGGCCTTGCAGACCAGGCTCGTTAGGCTAATGGGATGGTAGTTCCTGGGGTTCGTGGTGGCTCCCCCTTTGTGGAGTAGGATAACCGTCGCTGTGCACTATTCAGTGGGCACAAAGCCTGAGGTGAGGCTATGATTGAACATGGTCCTTAGGTGGGGTGCCAGTTCATTCTGTAGTTCATGTAGAATGTAGCCTAGGATGTTGTCAAGTCCCATGGATGCTGTGTTCTTGGCTTTGGAGAGTGTGTTTTTTACCTGTGCAGCCGTGATTACAGGAACTTTGCATTCTTCCGGTATAGAGATGGGCCCTTTAGGGGTGAGAGGGGGGTAAAGTTAGCACTAAACCTATCTGCCGGGATGTTGGCAATATCAGTTTGCTCTGTATATTTAGTGCCATTGTGTTGTAACTCAGAGCAGATCTGAGTGTTGCCATTGAGATTCTTGACATAACTATAGAATGCTTTGTGGATGTCTTTAGAATCAGTGGCGATTTTGTTTTTGTAACTAGCTTTGGAGGATTTTATGAGGGATCTCAGCTTCTTACTGAAGCTGACCAGGGAGTTCCTCCAATCATGGGATATTGCTCTTTTTTTTGCAATAGTTTCTTTCTTCTGTTGTAGAGTTTGTTTATAGCAGGGGACCACCAGATTGGCTTCTTTTTTTGGAGGATAGCATCTTGGTTCTGTTAGGGATAGCACGATCCATACACTCGTTTAAGTGCTTATAAAGTGTATTTGTGTAGGATTCAGCAGTCGTACCTCTATTGTCCATCTGCATTGGCGTCGTGAAGTTTGCCACTTCTGTCTTAAGAAGCGTGAAGTTGGCTTTGGATGGATTTTTTACAGTAGTTTCCCTAATGGGGGCGGGATGTGGATGTCTACGCTGATTAGCTTGTGGTCGGATCTGACCAATGAGGAATTGACCTCTGGTGTGGAACACTGGTCGCCCATGTTGGTAATGACCAGGTCTAGGATATTGCTGCCCCTGGTAGGGGTGTGGATAAGGTGATCCAAGGCGTTGGAATTTATGAATTCCAGAAAATGTTGTGCAAAAGAGTTGGTACATGAGTAGTTTTCCCAGTTAATGGTGGGGTAGTTGAAATCACCCATTATTAGGGTGTTGGGTTGTACCCTAATATTTTCCAGTGTATCAAAAAATGAGGAGTGTGAATCCTGGGGCATGGTGGGGGATCTGTATCAAGTTACAGTTTGGATTGCGGTCCTGCCCAGAGTTAGTTGCACTTGGATAATCTCGGATGCATTATGCTGAGCAACTAAACTGGAGGTGTGGATACCCTTAATGAATATGGACACGCCTCCGCCTTTAGTATTTCGGTCCAGATTAGGTGACCGAAAGGTGTGGTATGAATTATAGCCTGGTAATGCAGGGGTGATCTCTGGAGCCTTGAACCAGGCCTCTATCACTGCACAGATGTCGATGTTCTCCATTTTAAGGAGTGCCGCATAACGCACGCACTCAGGTCACTCCACAACAAATACAAATATGACTCTGTCATTGTCCATGTTGGAGTAAATGACCTGAGACATGGAGGAGCTCTCCAGTCTTGTAACCCATATGTCTGCCTGGGATGACATGATCAACAGACCATGATGCTTTGCTAGAGGTGGCCTGCACCTGTCGCCCTTGGGATTCTGGATACTGGCTAAGGCTCTTGCCACCCCTATAGTGCCTTTTTTAGGCAAGGTTCAAATGACAAATTAAATTCACCACTGTAACAGGTACAAGCAAGCCAAATCGGAGGGTAATGCTACTCAATGCTAGAAGTCTAAACCTCAAAATGCATTGCACAAACAGCCAAACCCCCCTAATAACAAAAACTTCAGCCTTCCTAAAGGTTTCAGCATTACTGTCCCAAACCCACACTTATCTTACTCACAAACATTCAATACTCCATTCTTGAAAAATTTTAACATTTCAAAGAAAATTTGTTAATTTGGTAGTAACAGTTCCCCTAAAAGAAAATGTATGTGTATCATATCTAAAAGTGCTGAATTTCTGATGGTGTAGACCAGTTTGTTCCAAGAGATAACATGCAGCCAAAACATCTGCTTCATGTGGAATACTAGTATATAATGAGCATATACCTAATATACATAACAATATATACATTACTCAATGTGCAAGTCATTCAAAAGTGAAAAATGTTGTGGTTTTCTTTATACAGGTTCTTACATGAGATAATAGAAACTTTAGGCATTTTTCCAGAAAAAATGAAATTGGTTCTGTTAACCTGCCTCTTCCTGAGATAATAGGTGTACCTGGTATCACACAGGCTCTAAAACCACTGATTATTTTATTTTCTAAGGATGCTGGATATAGTACCCTTCTGTATGGAGTGTGTCAAAAAGTCATCCAATTTTTGTTTGAAAAGTAACTCTGGATCGATTTATAACAGATGGTGAAACAGGAGATTGCTTAACTATAAAGACACCCCTTTATAATGACTCATGCCCCAAATAACCACTGCACCAGTTTTATCTGAACTTATTCCTGCCCTTTCAGATTGTTGTAGTCCGATCAATGCAGGTTTTTCTGCAGGGCCTAAATTATGTATAAAAATGTTAAAATTACTACAGCTCGTACTATGACTTAGGTATACTGTCTTCAAATAAGCAGACAAAGGGATGATACAGTAGTCAAAATTCTGAATCATAAAATTATATGCACATTTACACACACACGTGTACATATGTGAGAGACAGAGAGAGAGAAAAAGAGAACGACTGTCTGAAACAACATTTGCAGGTAAAACTTAATTAAGCATCCTTCATTTAATGGGGCAACACCACATGAAACAATGCAGTGACCTGCTACTTCATAATTCTAAGCTCTATTTTAGTTAGTTCTGAAATAACAGGACAAGCTGTAGTAAATGTTGAAGCTGCTGAAGTTGAAGGGGCAAGATTGTTGTTCAAATGTTCACATGAGACAAAAGTCATGTTATACTAAAGTACACAAACTAATCCCAGGAAGTAGCCACACAGTAAAACACTCTTAACTTAACATGTTGGCTTCAAAGGAAGTTTAGTCCTGCCCTTATTAGGTAAATAAGAAACGGAAATATTAAAGATGGAATGAAGGCTTAAACACTAGACAAGATCACCTATCTGGTCCTTCACTGTAGTTACATAACCAGTGAGACGCCAGTCAACTTTACCAGGTAACACTGCAGTAGCAGTGTTTTGTGAGATGGAAGTATACGTTAATGTATTTAAGGCAGACCCGCTGTTATATCCATTCATCAGCTATGTGAACTCATTACTGGTCATGTCTCCAAACTGATTAATTCCAAGCCTGTAAGTTTGTTTTCCCATAGATTCCTCTTAATTGCATATGAAATTGTCAAATTCAAAGTGAAACTTCAAGAAACAGTGTTTATGCAGGGGGGACAAAGGGGCCTGGGAGATGAACCATTTACATGTTGGCTGTGTCCATTACAGACATAGGTGCCCAGCCAGGGATGAATTTCCTATTCCCCATCCAAATGTCCAAGTTACACTTGAATTGAGTTGGGAAGAACTCTGCTTCACATGGGTGGGAGCCTGTTCCACAGAAGGGGGAGTCTCTGGGATACAGACCTGTCTTTCCAGCAGTTCCTATTTATATCACAGGCAAGGTTTAAGTCTTTAGAACAGGTTATTCCACTGCTGTTTGGTTTTCGGATATGCAGGAGGTCCATTAGGGTAGGGTTTGACAATGCCTTGTATACCAGGAATAGATCTCCCCTCAACAGCCTGTAGGAAACAGAATACAGGGATAGGGCTTTGAGGTGGTCTGCATAGGACATGTTACTTACATTATGTATTATTTTAATGAGGAATCTCTGTGGATGTTCCAGTTGTTGGATGTACATGTTTAGGAACATACCAAAGGAGGCATGAATGCTGAATACAGTAGAACAATGAACTAATTGGACCTAGATGCCATACCTTTGTTAATAAGTTGAACAACACAGAATGATTTCCTAACTACTGTATGTGATGGTCAAAGGCTAGATTACTCTCTGTTTGCATCCCCAAATTCTTCGCTACTGTATTGACTCTTAGGGGTGTTGTCAATATGATATTACAAGAGGTGGATGACCTCCATGAAGGATACTATTATGCATTTCTTGGCATTTAGCTTTAGTCCTTGGCTATAACACAAGTTATTTGTCTGTGTGAGCACTTTCCCAAGAACATTAGTGTTGTTAGGGAATTATGTGACTGCTCCTGATTTGCAATCTTCTGCAAATTTGGTCAGCCAGAGGCCCTTGACTTCAGCGAAGCAACTGCCAAACAAGAGCAGTCCCAGGATCAATTCCTGAGGGACGCTACTTGTGACTGGGCCTCTTTTTAGAGGTGAACTCCTTAATTCTAACTCCTGGGTCGGGTCTGTGAGCCAGCTGGTTATCCACCTGGTGACATAAGGTTTTATATCTAACCTCCTGAGTTTGTCAACAGTACCCAAGTAGAGTTTTGTGTCAAATGCCTTGGCCAGGTCAAGGTAAGCAGTGTGAATCATAAGTGGAACTGGTGTGTATGCGTGTGTGTGTGATCCTGCACCTTAACTTTCAAAAACTCATTCTGTAACACTACTACTATTCAGACAAATGTGGTCAAAATATATGGTAGGGCTTAGATGATCCAAAGAAAACAGATTCTGATTTTTCCTTTTGCAGTAATTTTTTATTAAGATTTTTGAGTTGTTTGATGTGTTGAATTTTAAAATGCTAGCATAGCTCACCATGTGTGTGTGTGTTTGTGTGTGTATGTGTATATATATATATATATATATATATATATATATATATATATATATATATATATATATATGGGTCTATATGACTTGGTCGACAGTTCATTTGATTGACACTCTTTTGGTCGACAGTTCATTTGGTCGACAGGCTGTGCCCCCCACACACCCCCTAACTATATATATCAACTCCAGGGTTGCACAACATTGGGGAAGGGGGCAAATCTGCCTGTCGACCAAATGAACTGTCGACCAAATGAGTGTCAATCAAATGAACTGTCGACCAAGTCATATAGACCCATATATATATATATATATATATATATATAATGTAAATACACATATATATATATAATGTAAATACACATATATATATATATATATATATATATATATATATATATATAAAATATATACACACACTCATATATATATATATATATATATATATATATATATAGATATAGATATATATATATCTATATAGATATATATATCTATATATAAATATGGGTCACCTTTAAAATCTCGAAGTCACGTTTGCCCGAAACGGAATCCGACGGGACGAGAATACCGAAAACGCAGATGACCGAAAAGGTGAGAACCCGACGGACTCGGTAAGTGTGCGATC
Source organism: Protopterus annectens (assembly GCF_019279795.1). Lineage (NCBI taxonomy): Eukaryota > Metazoa > Chordata > Ceratodontiformes > Protopteridae > Protopterus > Protopterus annectens. The sequence continues at coordinate 399,057,332 of NC_056748.1, read as the reverse complement.
GAGTGAGGGATTTAGTGTTAGGGAGCGGACAGGTAAGTGTGCGATAGTGAGGGACTGTGGGTTAGGGGTGGGTTAAGTGAGTTAGGGTTAGGGTGCAGGTAGGGTGTGTGTGCGATGGTGAGGGACTGTGGGTTAGGGGTGGGTTAAGTGAGTTAGGGTTAGGGTGCAGGTAGGGTGTGTGTGCGATGGTGAGGGACTGTGGGTTAGGGGTGGGTTAAGTGAGTTAGGGTTAGGGTGCAGGTAGGGTGTGTGTGCGATGGTGAGGGACTGTGGGTTAGGGGTGGGTTAAGTGAGTTAGGGTTAAGGTGCAGGTAGGGTGTGTGTGCGATGGTGAGGGACTGTGGGTTAGGGGTGGGTTAAGTGAGTTAGGGTAAGTGTGCGGTAGTGTCGGACCTTAGGGTTAGGGTTTGGGTTAGGGATAGTGCATATGTTATGTAGTGTACTGTGTTGTTTACGTGTAGTGTGTTGGTGTAATGGTTTTCGGTGTTTTGCGTTGTCGGCGTTTTATGTTTTTGGTCTTTTCGTTTCGGGCATTAGTGTGTCGGGCAAACGCGGTTTCGAGGTTTTAAAGGTGATCCATAAATATATATATATATATATACATACATGCATATATATATATATATATATATATATATATATATATATATATATATATATTCCAAAACTGGTGCACGCTTAAATGAGCTTGGTGCTCAGAATATACACAGTTCAAGCACAAACATTAGAATCCAGCACCCATTAATGTATCAAACCTCATAGTAAATCCAGAAGAAAAGGGACCAAAACACTTAAATAAGTGTGTAGAAAACTTTTATTCCAGTAGAACCAACAATCAAGCAGCTTCTGTAGCAACCATTCGGCTCCAACTTCACAGACCGGTGACCGGTTTCACCCCTTGGCGTCGTCAGTGTGAAATTACGATACAGCAACCATCAGTATTTATATGTCATGGTCCCCTTTCAATTAAAGGCATACACATTTTAAAGTGCACATTCCCTAATATGGAACCCACATCCAAAAAGCATATTTTTCAAGGAACATAATCAACTTATTACATATACAATTAAGTACATATAATCATCCACAATATTCTTATTGTTTTTTTTATTTGGGCCAAAGCTATTATGTGTAAAAATATTATACACTTAATATAAACACATAATGTTGACCAAAATGTTGAGAAAGAAGACAGTGAAAATATGAATAAAACATCACCAATGACCATTAAGTCCGGGCTTATATAAAGCCCCCAACTTGACCATCCACATCCTTTATTTTTTATCTAAAAGCTCGTGTTTGGTAGTGTCTGACATTCTATCCCCTTTCACTACATCAGTCCCAACAAAAAGGAATTGTGCTGAGGTATGTTCTAGTTTGTGTTTATAGAGTGCACTTCTCGGACATTTACAACTGATATCACTAAGGTGCACTGCAATTCTACTCTTTAGATTCCTGGAGGTCTGCCCGACATAAAATGTCCCACATTGGCAGACCACCATATAAACTACCCATGCTGTATGACAAGTTATCAAATATCTAATGTCAAATACTTTTGAAGTGTTAATAGATGTGAATGACGTAGTCCATGATACTACCCTACAATACACACAATCCCACAAGCATTGCTACCCCTAGGTGCATAGTTTTGCTCATTCCCTTTGGGCCAGTCAGTCTTCTCATACCAAGAAAGTGACTCACCAATATTCTTCCCTCTTCTGTAACTATAGAAACATCTAGCATCTAGGCATTGGTCAAGGAATGGGTCAGATTTCAAAATTTCCCAAATGTTTCGCAACAACTTCCCTGATTTTGAAAATGTTTGTGCCATAATTTATAACAAATCTGAGTTTGGAACTGGTTGTATGCAGTGTTGCAGGGCTATTAATCTGCAAAGAACCTACATTTCTATTTCTCAAAAAGTTGTCTCTGACATAACCAGATGCCTTAATTTGTTCTTTCACAATCTTATTTTTCTGGTAGCCTCTTCTTATAAACCTGTTACCCATATCCTTCGGTTCAAGTGTGTATCCCTCATCTTCACTGCAAATACGCCCAAGTCATTTTGAGTCCTGCTGTAGATTATTTAATTGTGGGTCCATTTTGCAGTAAAAACTTTTCATCATTGGTTGCAGGAGGTGACCTTCCTGCTTTCATTAGCAACCTTTTACAAGATAAAGATGATGTGGCCTGTTTTGAAGGCCGCAATGGTGATAAAAGAACAGAGAATTTCATGGACATGAGTCACATTGTTAATATGGAACACATCTTTAAAGAATTGACTTTATTGACAAAAAAAATTTGTTCTACCATTTGGCATATTAAATTACTCAAAGCAATTGTGGGGCTGAGAATGTACCTCATGGCCTGAGAGTTTACTTGGAGCCAGGTGTTGGGAAACAAGACAGCGACTTTCTGTCAAGATGGCGTTTAATACAACGAACGGCTTTGAAAATGTTTATAGAGTTGCTTATTGATTTTTATAAAAATTCTTTGACTGATATCAAAATGAAATTGGATGAATGTCTTGAAAATGTACAACAACATGAAAGCGAAGTGGATTATGGCAAAATTTATGATTTATACCTGAGTGAAGTTAATGATTTTGAGCGGGAAGTGAGAAACAAGAAAATAAAGAAATTCAATAGAGACATGGGGATGTTAAAAATAATGCTGTTTTTTCATGGAAAACAACAAAGAGGTCAGTGTGTTTTTCTGACTCGACAGTCCAAATATAAACGTAAAAGAAATAGATCTATTTTGAAGCCCACAAGGGCTTTTGAAGGCATCACTGATTCAAGAACTTCAGATTTTTCATCAAACCCCCCCCAGTACTGATACAGAGGAAGATTGTATTGAAGAATCATCATCACCTGTTTATAAGAAATCCAGGGGAAGAGGGGGGCCCTTTAGAAGAGGAGGGCACAAACATCGCAAGCAGACCTGGGAGCAACATAGAACAAGCATTCAGGGACCTGACGAGAATGTAGCGGAGAATATAAATGAAGAAATGGACAATCTTATAGTTCATCTCACTAATTATGAGTTAACTTTACAAGAAATAAGTGTACTCAATAAAGGATTTAGCTATGTACCATCGTGCTTTACTTCTGAATTTGATGTATGCTTAGATGTTAAACATCTCTGTAGAATTTAATCTTAAAGTATTTCTTTAACACCAAAAGTGATACCAGTAATGTTCCTATGGATGTTTTTCACTTTAGGAAATCTACTTTTCAGCCACCCTATCACCCCAGGGTGAAATTATTTGAAGACATGGTGCTACATGATTTGCATATAAATCAGAATGTGATTTTTACAGATTTTGGTAACATCTTGACTAGGTCTGAAAGAAATACATGAATGAAGCTTAAAAATAATAAAAATATAGTGGTGGTTAAGGCTTATATGGGGGGGTGCCATAGTAATATGGGCAAGAACTGAATATCTGAGTGAAGCTTTGAGACAATTGAATGATGGCAGATTCTATCATAACCTGCCATTAGATGCAACTATGGATTTCAAAAGAAAAATTGATGTATTTCTTTTGAATGTTATGTCATATGGAGATGCATCAGAATCTCTTTATAAACAACTTAGAGCGGATGACCATAAACCTCAGAGATTCTACATCTTGCCAAAGATACATAAAATACCCATTAAACCTCCAGGAAGACCAATAGTGTCAGGGAGGGGTTCTTTTAACAGAACCTTTGTCAGTATATCTTGAACATCACTACCACATTTGTTAAGAGCCAGATTAAAAGATTCTAATGATTTCTTATGTTTAATGAATGATCTACAAGTGAGTCCCAATTCTTTTCTTTGTACCCTGGATGTTCAATCTTTGTGTATGAACATCCCACATAGTGGGGGTATTTGGTCCCTGAAACATTGGCTTGAAATGTATGGTATGTATTCACCAGGGCATGTTGATTTCTTGAGTACCCTTGTACAATTTGTATTAGAACATAACGTGTTTTATTTTTGTGGTGACTGTTATCTACAAATGAAGCGAACTGCCATGGGCACTACATTTGCACCAATTTACGCTGACCTCTTTATGGAGTATTTGGAATGGCAGTTAATTTACAGTGATATGAACCCATTTAAAGAAGATTTAATGATGTGGTGTCGCTACCTGGATGACTGCTGAGGCATTTGGTCAGGAACTGCTACTAAATGGTAAAAATTTGTTAAATATTTCAATTCAAATGAGTTTGGACTTGTGTTCACTGATAGAATTGAAAACAACAGTATTAATTTTTAGATGTTAAGATAAGTAAGAAAACAAATGGTTATATGATTACCAGCTTATATAGAAAACCATTTACCAAGAATGTCATTTTAGAAGCTAGCAGCTGTCATCCTAAACACATGGGCACTGGAACCATAGAGTGAGGGGGGGGAGCCTCCCCTGTTGCAGATCACCTCCCAACTGTCCCGAATTACTTCTTTATTTTTGAATTATCGTATTTCGGAAGTTGCCTCTGGGTGAATGGACTGGGAGAGAGACATACTATTGTCAGAGTGAGTAAGGTGTGTGTGTGTGTGTGTGTGTGTGTGTGTGTGTGTGTGTGTGTGTGTGTGTGTGTGTGTGTGTGTGTGTAGAGCCTAAAGTCCCTAGCCACCATCACTTGTAATTATGCCTCACATTTTTGTTCTGCTCCTCTGGTTTTCAGGAGTGATAAGACAAAACCTTTTATTCGAGCAATTTTCTAAGGTTATAAAATCAGTATTTGAAATGTGTTCCTATTTTGGGGCCGTATTTCCCCATTATTGGCTTTGTTCTGTATTTTTGTGCTAAGAGGTTGAGAACTATGATGAGAACTGAATTCACTAAATGATATGATAGCCATTTAAGTTTGTCTTCCTTTCTTTCAAGAAACTCTGGCTTTAGCTTAGTGGTATGTTGCTCTGACTGTAGTGTACAGGGTTCTGGATTTAAGACTTGGCAGTGAAATGTATGGTGGTAGCACAACATTTTATGCAAACAACATTCCAAAATTATACAAGCAATGTTTAAAACGTGTCCCTGGTTTTTGCCCCCCCCCCCCAATTGAAAATAAGTTCAAGAAGCTGTGCAACATGCCTATGGCTTACACTCTACTGTGATTCTGTATTTATATATTGTGTGTAGAAGTAGACTGTTATCATGGAAATGTTCTGAATAGGGCAGTTTTGTCATTGGTGCATGCATTTTGCTTCATTGCCTACTGGAAAATGTTCAAACAGTACATTTAAAATGCAGTTGTGTGTAGAAGTAGATCTTTATGATGGAAATGTTCTGAATAGGGCAGTTTTGTCATTATTGGTTAATGCATTTTTGTTTTATTGCCTACTGGAAAAATGTTTAAACAATAAATTTAAAATGCGCTCTAACTTAAGTCTAACAAGTGTGCTGTATTATACAAGGAATATAATTTAATACAATCAGGAAGGTGAATCAAGGAATACATACATGTATGCATGGCCCTAAAATGTGTTTGAAAACAGCCCAGAGGAAAGTGTTAAATGCTCAAAATTATAGGTAAATGTTAAGCTTTACTTTTGTTACCAAAGCAATGGATGAAGGTAAAACAGTTCACACAACATTACCTTGACCTGGCC
>NC_056748.1:398926722-399044222 GCF_019279795.1 Protopterus annectens | reverse complement strand
CAGAAGAAGTAATTAGGGACCTGGGGACCCAAGTTGATAGCAATCTCTCATTTGACAACCACGTGGCCAAAGTGGTTAGAAAAACATTTTATATAGCCCACCTAATCATGAAGGGATTCACATCTAGGTTAGTGGAGGTCATCGTGCCTCTTTACTCATCCCTCATCAGTCCCATAATTGAGTACAATGCCCCTTTTGGAATGTACCTTACCAAACACCTGCAGCAACTGGAAAGACCCCAAACGTACCTCACCAAGAGGATCAAAGGGCTCAAACAGATGCCATATGCTGCCCGGTTAAAGAAACTCCAGCTCTACTCAGTGGCATACCGCCTGCTCAGAGGTGACCTGTGCCTAACGTATAAGGCCATGTCCAACCCGGAATTAAGGGACATGCTGCACCTCAAAAAATCCAAATCCCATCAAGCTACACGCTCGAGAGACTTGAACCTCAGCACTGAAATAAATAGGTCATGCTGGAGGGACAGATTCATAACCCAGAGGCTCCCTTCACTCTGGAATAAAATCCCAGTCCAGGTTAGGCAGGGTCCCTCATTGACTCTCTTCAAGAGGAATCTTGATGAGTGGATGGGAGATTGTAGGTTTACCCCGGGTATCACTTCTGTGTCACTGTTAGACAGAGGCACAGTATACTAACCTCGAAAAAGGGCATAGCAAAATAAATTTAAAATGGGTGGCGAAAGCCAGACATACTCTTGCTAGGCTTATAAATGCCCTAGGGCAGATAGCCTAGTATGAACCTATGAATTTCTTTAAAAAAAACTAACATTATTCTCTTAAACATATTAATAATAGTAAGAAACCCCATAAAATCATCACAGTATTGTGTATGAAAATGTGAAAAACTGCATATAAGATTGTTAAAAACAATCAACATATAAAAATGTTGTAGTCGCACAGAAATCTTAAGAACATACATAACTATTAAAATCAACCATGATGTTGAAATGTTGCAAACTGAAATACCAAGATTCTTAATGTTTTAATTGTACACGATTATTTTATACTTACAGACTTTATTTCCTCCTGTTTTTAAGTGCAGGCCTTCTGCATGTAGGTTTACAATATTTCTCCTTGTCTGTATAAAGTGCTGTCTGCATGAAGTTTAGCCATGCTTTTGAGGTATTTAAAAATATGTACACTCTGAATGAGGTGCACTGTAGTCTACACCACTGACACAGAGAGAAGGCTTTCATCTATAATACTGTGACACAGTTTGAGTAATGATAGAGGCATCAGAAGACTAGCTGTTAGGGGAAGGGAAATGAACATCAGTTGTGAGTTTGCCTTTTCCAGTGAGGTAATGAAGGTTCACTCTGTAAGTCAGCCATGTGTTGGGGTTACAGGTCAGTGATACCAGTAAAAAAATGTGGATGAGTTGTGCAAGTGTGTATGCAGATTGCCACCTCATTTCCATCATTGTCAGCCATGTATGAAGAACATTAGCAGTCCTACCATTGTATATTGCAGTGAGGTGCACCACAGGTCTCACCAAGAGCAACAGTAAATGGACCGTGAGGGTGACTAGAGTGTGATAAAAAAGCATGTGACAAAATGTTGTTCCTCGGGTTAATGGGAAGTCATGCAGTGATGGTAAAATAAGGTATCAAAAAATGCTACTCTCCCTAGATGGAAGAGACTTTTAGTATTACCATATCAGTGGTCTGTGGTGTGGTGCAGTGTCATCTTTCATAATGGCCAATACAGACTAGTGTGGAAAGAGGAAAGTTGGTCTTTGAACAGAATACTATACATCATCAAAAAATAATGTAATTTGTTACAGAGAGTAAGGTTATCATGACAAAAATAAAAAAGCTGCTGCTATGTAAACTTCTAAACCATTATCAGCCAAAGTTGTGTATATCAATTCACTCAGTATCATAAAGTAGAAAACAGGATAAAATTTGTCTCATGGACATTGTTTCCATGGAGAAAAAACTGAGAGGTATCCTCTTTTTACAATCATAAAGAGGGCACTTTGATACTGTTGGGTAAATCAGAGAACTGTAACAAGGATGTACATTGGCAGGCTATGTGTGTTTTGAGGTAGTATCTCTTTTTGTAAGAGTAATGATTTTCAGAATAAACTTATACCGATAATGGTGGATGTTAAAGAAATGATAGTGCTTAATCACATTGTTCAAACACTGAAGTATCTCAAGAAAGATGCAGAAAAAATAAGCCGTGCATATAGAAGATGAATATATAGAAAAAGAAAGAGGCACACTGGTGGACTTGTATGACTATGTGGTCCTTTAGGAGCTACAGAATGTTTTCTTTAATCTAACATTTTAAAGTTAACAGATTAAGCTTTTGGAAATGTTAATGGACACTGAATGTTGTTCTTGTCTCTGACTCTGTTCATAAAATATATTGTGTATTTTGAAGTATACATTACATTTGTCTGTCTTTGGATGGCTCTATTGATCAAGAAGAGTACATGTCATGGGTCACTATGAAACATTACAGTTCATAAAAATAAATAAGCATGCAGTCTATGTCACTGCACAAGCGTTTTAGGTGTGCCAAATGACCCAATGTTGAATCTACTAACATAATTGCAGTGAATATTAAACTGTTTTAAATAGCTTATACGTTTCACATCTTTGGTTAAGATTTAATTTGCTTTGTCTGTTGAGCAGGAGAAGCAGACAAGGCTAATCCGGCAGTTCCATTTTCATGGCTGGCCTGAAATAGGGATTCCAGCAGAAGGGAAAGGAATGATTGATCTCATAGCCGCAGTCCAGAAACAGCAGCAGCAGTCCGGAAACCATCCAATTGTTGTGCACTGCAGGTAAATTCAGCATCTGCTTTTTGATGAATATGAAGTTGCCTGGTCTAGAGTTACACTTTGACTAACATTTTGACTTCCACTAATGCCACCCTGGCTTTCATGTGATAAGAATTCCTTCTACAGTGCTGTTCTATGCAGTCTATGAATGATCCAGCACTGAAAGAAAGAGAACATTTGTTCTCATGGCAAATGTAAACCAGGACTTAACAGTGGTCCACTGTAAAATCTGAAATGGCTAATCAGCCTTCTGGTTTAGCAGTCTAATTAATGATTTACTATGGATAATATTTGGTTCCTTAGTTGTAAATGATATTTTTGAGAATCAGCTGTTGACATTTTTATTTATTTAAGTTAGCATGTAATCCATTATAAAGCAGAGCATTTATTTTCCTTGTAATGTTTTTGAAATGCAAATGCATGTTGTCTGATCATTGGTATGGTGAAGCCTGATCGTGGAAATTAAGAAAAACTTAAGTGAAATTCAAGCTGCAGGTGGCCTTTGTGTATCACATTTTTATAACAAGCTAAGACATTTTGTATCCCGTAGATTCCCTTCTGAAAATTCTGTGACAGTGTTTGAATATTTACATGCATTTAAGCAGATGAAAGTGATGGTATTTTGTGTGTATGTGTGAGTGAGAGAGTGGCAGAGAGACTATTTGGAATTGTACTTTATTCTGTGCCCACATGACTACAAGTAGAGAACAATGACTGGCAATTAAATACTAAAACTTAGTTGGATCTGTCTGCTATACAATAAGAACCCCAACTAGGGTGCAGAAAAGGATTTTCAGTATAATTGGTTATATGATCTTTTCATCTCAAATCTTGGTTACATGGCAATCTCTTACTTCAAAAACTGTTCTTTGAACAATTTTAAAATGCAAACTCATGTTACTGCTTTTATTTACAGTGCAGAATGAATTTCATTTAAAGGAGACAATTATTTAAAACAACATTTGACATACTAGACTACAACTGCTAACTACTTTAAATCTTAAACCACAAAACTTACACTAAACATGTGCACTATAAATATTAAGTATTAGAATAACTTTGGAGTTGCCCGAGTTGTACAAATCCTGCAATTGTACTCTTAAAAGGCTACAGATATACCAGATAGCCAATTAAAAAAACAGAAACCAAAAACAAGGTCTGTTACTACTTAAATCTCAGCCATATAGCATAGGATTTTTTTTAGTTTTGTTGACTATGGTGCACGTTCTTAAAATTATTCTCTCACTGGAACTGTGAATTCTTAACATATGAAATGTATAGAGGTCAATGTTTTCTGGAAGATGAAGATATAAAAAGGTCTGTCCTTGATATTTTGTTGCTGAAGAATAACTTTTATTGGCTGTAGTAGGGTAGCTAGGGCAGAGCCAGATGGGCACCTGCCATGGACACACAGTGTCGGGGGGGGGGTGCAATCAGGCAACCCCAATCCTTCTTTAATGCCATACCAGCTTTTAAAAGTATTGCATTTGTGGTCAAACCTGAGTGCTGTAGCACTGTAGGTGTGCTCTAAACTGTAATGTAGCAAGCAGTTTGCCACAGTTTAAAAGTGAAAAAAATTATTTTAGTTAAAAAAAAAAAAAAAACATGAGTGCTGTAGCACTCCATACTGGCTTGGTATAAACATGTATATAAGCAGTTTGCTACAGTTTCAAAAAAAGTTATTTTTTTTGTAAACTAAAACATGAGCACAATAGCAGTCCATGCAGGCAGAGTATAGACTGTAGCTAGTAGTTTGTTACAGTAAACTAAAACATGAGCACTGTAGCAGTCCATGCAGGCAGGGTATAAACTGTAGCTAGTAGCTTGTTACAGTAAACTAAAACATGAGCACTGTAGCAGTCCATGCAGGCAGGGTATAAACTGTAGCTAGTACTTTGTTACAGTAAACTAAAACATGAGCACTGTAGCAGTCCATGCAGGCAGGGTATAAACTGTAGCTAGTACTTTGTTACAGTAAACTAAAACATGAGTACTGTAGCTAACTTATGTAACTTTTTTTTTTTTTGCTCTTTAAGGAGTTAGTGCCTTTTGAACTCTTGCTTTTCTGGGTCATTTCTAAAATCTTCACAAGACAGCCATTTCACTTTCTGAAATCCTACTGTGTGGCATATTTTTTATTGCCACCTCCTGTATAAAATCCTAAACTCCTGTTCATAATTCTTAAGGAACTCTTACACCAGATCTAAATCCTTAAATATTTTCTTCCCCTCCACTACATATTCATTTGGGACATTTTTGAGCTCGATGGGAATTTCCTTTTTTATTTAATTTAATTCTAACATTTGTGAAGAGAAGCTGATGGTGCACATCACAATGAGCTTTATCATCATCATCAACCATCCATCTTTCCCCATTTTTTGCATTGGGTCGGTGTGTAACTATCACCATCTCTCTCTGTTCAGTGCCACTCTTCTATCTTTTTCAGCAGTCTGGCCTGACCACAGATCTTCTCTCAGACAATCCATCCATCTCATGGCTGCATTTCCTCTTCCTCTTCCTTTCTTCTTGTCTGTACCAAATATTCTCCGCCATATTGTCTTCTGCTTTCTGTACATGAACCTGAACCACCGGAATCTGTTCTCCTTGACCTTCTGTACAATTGGAGCTTACTTGGGCTGCTGCTCTGATGTCCTCATTTCTTTATCTGTGCCACAATGTACGTCCTACCACCCATCTCAGGCACTTCATCACCTCTAGCTTTCTCAACAGCTCTGCCTTCACTGCCCAAGTTTCTGTACCATACAGTAGTACTCTGTTTACCCCACTATTTTGTGCACCTTACTTTTCACTGTCTTTGACATTCTTCTGTCATGCACTACCCCTAGCACTCTGTGGCAGTTGCCTGCACCCTCTCTGATTCTAGCTTTGAGCTTCTCATTTAGATTTCCCTTCTCCTCAACCAATACACCCAGGTACTTGAAGCCATTAATTTGTTCCACTACTTTCCCCTCAATCTCAGTTCTCAGCTTCTTCTGATTTCCCCAGTTTTCTGTCATTACAACTGAATTATCTAAATGCATTTTCATCCTGTGTGCCTTTGGTTTTGCATTCCATTCCTCTATCCTTTGCTGACATTCTTGTTCAGAGTCTGTTTGTAATGTCACATCATCTAACATGATCTGTCCCCTCCGACTTGTTTGTTAATGTAGTTCATCACAAGAATGAACAACAGTAGGCTGAGAGATGAACCCTGATGCACACCTACTCCCACTAAGATCCCCTCTGTGAGTCCGATCTCTGTTTATACTTGTGTCATTGGTTCTTTGTACATAGCCTGCTGTAATTCTACCAATATTTTGGGACTTTGAACCATTGCAGAACCATCCAAATGAGCTTTCTTTGAACCTTGTCATGTACCTTCTCTAAGTCCTAAAATGTTGAGTTGGACTCATTCCTCATCTCTAGCTTCTTCTCAACAATCTGTCTCACTACAAACAATGAGTCATTTGTGCTCCATCCTGGTCTGAATCTAAACTACTCATCTCCCATCTTACTTTCTGCTACTCTGTATACTTTCAGTAACCATGTCCATAATTTTCATGCAGTGTGATGAGAGTTCAATACCTCTATACTGACCACAGTTGTGAATGTCCCTTTGTTCTTGTACACTGCACCTAGTATGCTTATTCTGCAGTCATTTAGGATACACATTTCCTTCCGTACTGCTATAAGTGTTCGCAGGCACTATTTCTCCCCTAACCCATGTGAAATCTAGATTATATCTTCCATGGCCTCATCTTTGCCTGCTGCTTTCCTTGACTTCATTTTCCTTAGTGCTGTTCTTAATACTTCTAGGATGGACTCTTCCTCCTCTTTCATTGTAGGCTGGTCTAGAGTTGTACAGCTTCTTTCAGGATTTCTTCACATAGAATCTGCCGGAAGTACTCCTTCCATCTACCATTAATGTCCATTGGACTAGTCACCAGGTTGTTGCTGGCATGTTTTATGAGGGGTTGTCTTATGACTATGTTCTTTATCTTTCTGTCTTTGCCTTCTAATCTGAAAGAGTTTTTTGTGCCATCTGCTGAGTCATTTTCCAGAAGCTGGTAGTGTGCCTCTGATGCCTTGTTCTTTGCTATTGCAACTGCTCTCTAAGCTTCTTTGTTACCCACCAGTATTGCATCTTAGCCTGATCAGTCTTTTCTATCAACCACCGTTTCTCATATATCTGTCCTATAGTCCTCACACATGCTGTTTTGAGGCACTGCCATTCTTTTTCATTTCTCGTTTTGCTCTGGGGCTAGAGCTCAGTACTTCACTGAGTTCCTGTGCTTTCCCTCCATTCAACTTCAGGTCTTCATCCTAATCTCTCATGACCGTAGACTCTTTTCTGAACACTGCTTGCAGCTGATTGTTGCAACTAGTACTTTATGCTGTGGGCCAACTCTTTCTCTGGAGATAACTTTGCAATCACTAATTCTACTCCAGTATCTTTTCCTTGCTAAGAGGTAGCCTGTCTGAGTTGAATGTTGACCACTCTGTTATGTGATCCTGTGACTGTCTGTCTTGCTAAATCATGTGTTGACCGCCATCAAGCCATTTGCCAGATACAAGTCTATACTGTCTAACTTCAGGTATTGTTTTTGCCTGCTGACAGACGTCTTCTATCCCTGTTTACAAATGATATAGCTAATCGTTTTTTCAATATTGACCATTGTGTAATATCCATTTAAAAATCTCGTAGGCTGTTTAGACTATTTGTGAGTTATCTTGGCAGAATTGTACTAATCTGTGTCCTGATTTATTTAGGACATCAAGGCCAGCCCTCACCATTGTTTCTGCTATTCTTTGACCACAGGTTTTAGCATTCTAGTCGTTTACAATGAATGTATATCTTGTCGTATACAAGAGGTGGTACAGATCATCAGAAAACCAGACAACTTCCTTCTCTATAGCTAGACCGGTACAGATCATCAGAAAACCAGACAACTTCCTTCTCTATAGCTAGACCGGTACAGATCATCAGAAAACCAGACAACTTCCTTCTCTATAGCTAGACCAAAGACTTTTATCATTATGGACCATTTGCCTTGCAGTCTGACTGAAATAATAACTGTGCCCTGATTTGAATACCCTTTTTATTGAATATAAAAACTACCATTCCTTCAGCAAGATTTTTGTGCTATAGAAGATCTGATGTTAAATAACTTATTCCAGTCTATTATAGTTCACTAAATCCCAAGATGTTGATGCTTATTCTTGTCATTGCATCTTTATCCATATCAAGTTTGCCTTGGTTCTTAGTTGTTACATTCCAAGCCCTGGCGGTGCACAATTCTTTGCAACATTAGACTTTCTGTAGTGTTGGAGCACCTCAGCAGATGGATGTCTTCTTGGCTTTAATAAATCCACATCAGATATTTTAGCAATATTCATATGTGTCCTCTGTTCTTCCTCAGTAGTGAACTTAGAACATTCTGATCTGGTAATCTCATCCCTCTGTTTGTTTTTTATCCCCCTAAAATGTACTGCAGTAGATTGCTATTAGCTTCTCCAATGGATTGTATTTGGTCTGATATCTCTGCAGTGACCTGCCCATCTTGAATGGTCCCATATAGTGTAGTCCACAACTTTACTGAGATCCACAAGCCCATTTTTCATGACAGGGTAACATCCCAGAAAACTATTCATCTGGGGTAATGATTATCTTAATTCCTTCTGAGCACAGTCATAGTTCTATTACACATAATCTCTACCTGACAAGCTCTTAAGAGGTGTGGAAGACAGTATTATAAATATGATTAACTAGGCTGACCCAGCAAAAGATGGTGATAAAAACATGGAATCCAAACTAACCTACCAGAGAGGAAGTGCTTCGGTCTGTACTTACAGTGGTACTGTTTTGACCAGCAGGTGATACAAAGAAGGGACAGATGAGATGGGAAGCATAAGTAGTTGGTGCAGGGCTCATTGTATTTTGAAACAGAGGGGTTTGCAATGCTTGAATGCCACATGATAGAGACCAAGGGTGCTGCAGCGGGTATTGATAACATTTATGGTGAGACATTGATAGACCAGGTTTCCTTGTAGTTGGAGTTAATGAACACTGCACATTATCTTAAGATTGATTCTTTTGTACATTTGTCATCTTGGCTGAACAAGAAATGCAAGAATTTAAAAAGTAGCTATTTTCAGTGAGAATGGGATTCAAGACTCCTAAATCACAGTTTTCAAGCTGCTGAAAAGAGGAATTAATAGAGAATGAATGAATGCAGTAAAGCTATAATTGCAAGGCTACATGTTTCCTCTGTCCTACTATTTTACAACTACTACCCTCTAACTTCACATCCTACATGTTGCTACAGCCTTCTTTGGCAACTTACTTTAATTAATCTAATATTTACCATCTCTTTTGACAGTGTGACTTCTGCTAAGCCTTATAGTTAAACTAACCTCCGCCCAGCAACATGACTTAGCAGTAAGGTAAAATCCATTCATGGCAAAAGGTTTTGTACACCTTCAAAAATCTCAGCTCTCACTCAGTTGGTAGAATCCTGCCAAGTTAGTAGTAATTCCAAAAGGATTACCGATTACCCGACACGCTAAAGCCTATGACATTAAAGTATGTCAGACAAGACAGCACAAGAACCTTAAGTGGTCATGGCTGGAAGTAAGCAGCATATTGGGAGGATATAAAGCTAACCTCCCATCCCATTATAGATACTGATGTTCTCTCTATATATGATCACATCAGGGCATTAAATTAATTTGAAATTAGCTCAATTTTCTGAACAACAATCTGGCATACACCTTACTGAATCAGTTATCTAAACTGAGTTATAGCTAAAAGACTGCACCCCACTTTCTTCCTCCACAAAGTCTAACTGCAAGAAGTGAGTAATTAGCTATGGGAATTATTTAAGTTTGGAAGAGCTAGCTCAGATGGACTCACTGCAAAGTTTCTTAAAACATGTGGCAACCCCATAACTGTTTCAGTAAGATATAGTACAAATCTGTCTTCTATCAATGGAATCTTTCCATGTCTGGAAAGCACTTATAGTTATTCCTTCCCCAAAACAGGGTAATTCATTACATCTTACTTCATCCTAACCCATGTCTGTCCTGTCCGTCTTTCACAGGTACTTGAGGAAATCATTTATTTTTGACTTGTAGTCCCATATTAACTCATTTAACCACCATAATTTGAAAAACAACATAGCTCTTGGAAAAATCATAGCACCTTACCTGTCTACCTTTGAGTCTTTGCCTCATAAATTTTGTGCAATATGGATTAGGGTAATCCCAAAAAAAATATCTTTCTAGATGAAACCAAGGTAATGGTTCCAGAGAAGCACTCCAAAGCATGCAAAACCTTTAATATTCCAATGTACAATCACCACCGTTAAGTGGATCAGCAGAACTCATGGGATAGTACTACAGAATTACAGTTGGTAATTCCTGCTCATATTCCATTAAGGTTAATTTCTTTCTGTTTTTACCTTGTTCTTTGCAAATGATAGTATTTCTATCATTATTAATGATTTCTGTGCTACTTTTCTTTCTAGTTCTTCCTTGTTCAATCCCTTTCCCCCCAGTAATTAGTTCCACCCTTGAAACATGCCTCAGAAAAACTCAGTCTTACTTTGTTTATCATTTTAGAGTTGAGTTTAATCCTAAAAGTGTAGAACCATGCGTAGGACCAGTGAACACTTTTATCATGTCCTGCAGGATTTTTCGGTAGCATCATCTCTTGGGTGTTCTGTGAAAAGTGCCAAATGTCATCACTTCCTTCTTGGGCAACATATTATCTCCACCTTTCATCTTGATATCTTCTCAGGGTAGCTTAGTAGACTCTTAGCTACTTGAAAGGAAAGTTCTCCACTAAAAAAAAATGAAGCAAGACCCACTATTCAGGAAGGAGTCCTCATTCCAGTTTTAGACCGAGTTACCATTCATAACTGCTGGATATTCTCTAAACTGCAGTATGCCATTGATTCAATAATACAGGGCAAAACCCTGAACATGTCCTAGTCATCCTGAGTTTGATTAGTACCTTTAGGATTGGAGGAGTAGACTGCAGCGGAAGAGACATAAAGAGGCAATTGGTGTCATTATTTACAGTAAATAACAAAGCCAGTTGCAAAAAAGCATAGACCACCTGCTAGAAGGGACATGGCAATTGAAGAAACTGGTTACTATTGCTAATTCTGAAACTCATTAGTACAAGTCTTGCAATAGTGAGACTGAGCGGCAATGCAGATTTGTATGTACTAAGTCTGAGATCACTGTTCTCAGAAATGTCCCCTTTTCTCCCCATTGGAAGGTGCAGGCAGATTCATCCCTGCAAACAAATTTTAAAGAGAACAGTGATTTTTGAATTTCACTGTTCTGCTGTTTTCTTGGTTATTTATTTGTTTCTCTCTTTATTTACTTATTTTATAATTCCAGGACTTAAAATTGCAAACCTGGAATTTGGGAGCCAAGAAAACATCATTAAAGAAGTGGAATGGTTGCATTGCTGCATATGTTTCATGACCACCTGTTAAAAGAAATGTCTAATGTGCTAAATCATGATTAGGGCATGAAAGTAAGCTGCAAAATTCCTGTTTGCAGTACTTTTTATGCTTTGGACTGCTCTGCAATAAATAAAAAAAAACACTCCACAAGCTTGCCAATCTTGCTAATAACAAGGACAACAGTGAGACTGAACTGAGAAGAGTAAAGTTCCTACAAACAGCAGATGCCCTGCTGCCCCATACACCAACAGAAAGTTCATCAAGAAAACACCTGTGGAGGGAAAAAAAAAACATAAGTTAACTACAGTAAGCTTCAAGTACTGGTTAATAAAGGTAATCGTTTCATAACCTAAGCACTTCATCTTGAGTATTGTTGTATCATCCTAGCTAAAGTTAACCTCTTTCCCATCTACAGGTAAAATAGCCTATTCATTATTAATGTATATGATTCTCTCTGACAGAACTGTCATTCCTCAGGCTCCCCCTTTCCCATCTCAAACTCTAAGCATTTATCTGCACCCTAAATTATTCTGAATCAAATATGTGTTATTCCTCTCCCTTGCACATTTTTGTTAAAATACTTCAGTGTAACTTTCTTTTACTTGGAGCTAAAAGTATGACATTCCCTCTCTTACTATGAAGTCACTCGCAGTAGTCCATTAATTTGAACTTCGGCATATTAACGACTATTATTTATTTATTTAACATTTGTTAACCAGGAAAGTCTGACTTGTAACAAAGCCAATTTTTAGCAGAGGCCCGGGGAGAAACACTCCATATGTATGTCTTTCTAATGTAGGAGGAAACTGGAGCACCCATGCAAGGAGGACATGCAAACTCCGCACAGAAAGTACCCCAGCCATGAATCGAACTGGAGAACATCTTGCTGTGAGGGAACTACGCTACTACTGCTCCGGCTCGCTATCCAACACCAACACAATTGACTTTCACACAAGCTGAAAATGTAGGTGTATGAAGAACTAACTCCCGCATAGCTTACATCTATAAGTACTGCAGGTCTGTCTCTAGTAGAGTATCTCCTATTTGCAGTTGTACTGTTACTACCGTGTATCCATAGAACAGAGCTATGAACCACTTTTAATGTTTAAGTAATGTTAAATTTAGTAGTATTGCTGCTGTTTTTAAATTCTATGTTACAGGTTGAAGCCAAAAACATGCCTTGAATCCAGTCTACTCATCTTAAATTATAAAAATAAAACAAAGGAGGCATGCCTTTTGGTGTTGTTGCATCTGGTCAATAAAGACTACATTGAAGACAATGAAGTCAAAACTTGAGAGTAAATGAGTTTCTGATAAAAATGTTTAGAATTTGCCCTCAATGTGTATTGCTGGCTACCATGGAAGCAGTTATATTACTTAGAAGCTGAAAGGGGAGCAGCCCTAAACAATGGGAGTGTGGAGCAGTCCCCATGTAAAACCCTATAATTTAAACATTATAGGGTCTGTCCATCTTAAGTGAACAGCCTTCAGTTATTAACTTTGATTAGACAAACCTTATTCATATATTGTCTTGAACAGTTAGATAAATTATAGAGGTAACATATCTGGCTGATACGCTAAAGGTTTGATAATTTTTATTATTTAGAAATATATATATATTGGAGGGTAATCAACAAAATATTTTCTGTAATTTATAGTGACAAACTAGGGTTATCTGATCACAGTTTGGTTAATAAGGTTTCTTACTTTTGTTGAACTCAAAAGCAGTAGGTTGGTTTTAAAACACAACAAAACATGTTTAAATTCAGCAGAAAATGGAACACCACTGAAATCCATTCTGAATGTAAACTCATTTAAAACACAACTAAAAGTTCAACTGTCAAATCAATGGATCTGCTTCTGTATTTAATATGACTGTAATCTTTACCATGCCATGTTATCAAACAATTTCTCTTCACTAAGAATCCTATGCCCCACAGCCAGTCTTCACCAATACCTTAATAGTTTTACTAGCATCTCTGAGCCATACATATAGTCTTATGACACTGTTTGCCATCCCACCTCTATACTTCTAATATAAACCATATGATAGCCATGTACAATTGTCTCTGAACCATCTTAATACCCCACCTCTTAATTACAATGTTATCTTCTGCCCTACCAAATTCCTTCCCTAACTTCCATTTTTTTGAATTTCTAAGCAGTAATCACAAGATCTACTAACTACATACCTCTCAACTGGCCAGATTTTCACAACACATCCAAATTTTTCCTTCATATTTTTAGTTGGTTTCTGGCAAATCACTGAGGATTGAAGTCACTAAATAATGACATACATGTGAGTTTCAGACTTCATAGCCTAGAGAAAAAACATTCTAACACAAGCCCTGTTATTCTAGCAACTTTGTAAATTTATAAGAGCAATTTAAAATTTGTTCATATTTTCAGACTTTTTTCTCCCTGTTATTTTAGGGATTGCCCAGGTTTCTTGATCTAATAAGTTGAGCGGTATGACTAACTATTTGACAAACCTACTACTATACCTCTTCAGATGCTCAGTGTCCAACATCTAGCAAATGCACAGGTATCATTTATACTGCAATAGTTGACCTTATTTTATATGAATTTAATCTAATTATCTAAATTCTGGAGCATTTCTCCCCGGGCCTCCTCTGAAAACAGGATCTGTGGAACCTAGTCGGACATTCCCGGTCAACAAATGTTAAATAAAAAAAAAAAAATAATAATTAGCAAATGTATGTATATGTATATATATATATATATATATATATATATATATATATATATATATATATATATATATATATATATACACACACACACACACACACACATATATATATATATATATATATATATATATATATATATATATATATATATAGGTCTACTTCATTTGATCGAAAAACCATTTGACCTAAACCCATTTGATCGAAATTTCATTTGATTGAAATCCAGTATTCAAAGCAAATAACAGGGATTTGTTCCCCTCCCCAATGTCGTGCGACCCTGGAGTTGATATATATAGTTAGGGGGTGTGTGGGGGGGGCACCTATTTTCGTTTAAAATCTGTAATTTTTGTTTTATTTTCTTCTTTTAAAGGAAACTAGGTGGGGCGGCTTCGCCCCCCACACACCCCCAATGTGGGGGGCTGCACCCTCTACACCCCCCCAACTATATATACCAACTCCAGGGTCGCATGACATTGGGGAGGGGGACAAATCCCAGTTTTATGCCTTGAATACTGGTTTTCGAGCAAATGAAATTTCAATCAAATGGGTTTAGATCAAATGAAGTAGTCCCCCATATATATATATAAATATATATATATATCTACATACACACACACACACACACACACACACACACACACACACACACACACACTGGATATAAAAAGTGGACACACCCCTGTTAAAATGCCAGGTTTTTGTGATATAAAAAAATGAGACCACAATTAATCATTTCAAAACATTTCCCACCTTTAATGTGACCTATAACCTGTACAATTCAATTGAAAAACAAACAAATCTGTTAGGGGAAAAAATATAACAAATAAAAAATGTACAATACGCTGACTGCATAAGTGTGCACACCTTTAAACTAATACTTTGTTATGTGTGCACACCCTTAAACTAATACTTTGTTGAAACACCTTTTGATTTAATTACAGCATTCAGTCTTCTTGGGTAGAAGTCTATCAGCATGGCACATCTTGACTTGGCAATATTTGCCCACTCTTCTTTGAAAAAGCATTCCAAATCTGTCAGATTGTGAGGGGATCTCTTGTGCACAACCCTCTTCAGGTCACCCCACAGATTTTCTATTGGATTTAGGTCTGGGCTCTGGCTGGGCCATTCCAAAACTTTAATTTTCTTCTGATGAAGCCATTCTTTTGTTGATTTGGATGTATGCTTGGGGTCATTGTCATGTTGAAAAGTGAAATTCCTCTTCATCTTCGGCTTTCTAGCAGATACCTGAAGGTTTTGGGCCAAAAGTGATTGGTATTTGGAACTGCTCATAATTCCCTCTACCTTGACTAAAGCCCCAGTTCCAGCTGAAGAAAAGCCACCAAAAAGCATGATACTACCGCTACCATGCTTCACTGTGGGGATGGTGTTCTTTTGGTGATGCAAAGTGTTGTTTTTGCACCAAACGTACCTTTTGGAATTGTGGAGAAAAAGTTCAACCTTGGTCTCATCAGACCATAACATATTTTCCCACATGCTTTAGGGAGACTTGATGTATTGTTTTTCAAATTTTAGCTGGGTCTGGGTGTTTTTCTGTGTAAGAAAAGGCTTCCGTCTTGCAACCCTACCTCATAGTCCAGACATTTGGAGAATACAGGAGATTGTTGTCACATGTAGTACATAACCAGTACTTGCAAGAAATTCCTGCAGCTACTACAGTGTTGCTGTAGGTTTCTTGGCAGCCTCCCTGACCAGTTTTTGTCTTGTGTTTTCATCTGTTTTGGAGGGAAGTCCAGTTCTTTGCAATGTCACTGTTGTCCCATATTTTCTCCACTTTTTGATGACTGCCTTCACTGTGTTCCATGGTATATCCAATGCTGTGGAAATTTTTTTGTAACCATTTCCTGACTGATACCTTTTAACAATGAGATCCCTTTGATGGTTTGTAAGCTCTGCAAGCCATGGCTTTTGCTGTAGCAGGCAATTGAGTAAACGTCAGGAAAATCCTACTAGGACAGCTGAACTTTATTTGGGGTTAATCAGGTGTGTACCCAAGAAGACTGAATGCTGTAATTAAATGAAAAGGTGCTTCAACAAAGTATTAGTTTAAGGTTGTGCACACACAACAAAGTATTAGTTTAAGGGTGTGCACACTTGTGCAACCAGCATATTGTACGATTTTATTTTTTATATTTTTTTCCCCTAACAGATTTGTCTTTCAATTGAATAGTACAGGTTATAGGTCACATTAAAGGTGGGAAAGGTTTTGCAATGGTTTATTGTGGTCTCATTTTTTTATATCACAAAAACCTGGCATTTTAACATGGGTGTGTACACTTTTTATATCCACTGTATATGTGTGTAAATATATATAAAATGTATGTGTGCATGTGTGTATATGTATATATATATATATATATATATATATATATATATATATGTATGAATCTAGGATAGTTGATCGAAAGACCAAGTTTCGGTAAATGGAAGGTAAAACACACACACACACACGAAAAAAACACACACACACACACACCATGTTTACACAGGGGGGCTTCACCCCCCCTGCACCCCCCTACTTATATATTCTCACTCCGAGATCGCACTACAGTGGGGAAAAGAGAATATTCCCTTATCCCCACTGTAGTCCGATCTCGCCCACTACCACTTCCCCCGATTCCCTGTACTTTTACGAAAGTTTCGCAAAAGCACGATGTTAAGTTGTCTATCTCGCCTTCATTCTTGCTGGATGGGTTCGGAGCCGACCTCGGCTCCGACTCGGCCACTCTAAAAGCTCGAGAGTTGGTTCCACCGGCTCGAGGCTCCCCTTATATCCCACAATGCTAGGCGAGAGTTACCTCAGATCTCGTTTGCCGCTACAGCTTCGAGGTTGGTTGTTTCTACCGGTTCCTGGTGAGTGCTATTTTTCTTGTAAAAATTACTCTTTAAAACCCCTTTTAAGTTAATATCCTTACTTAGTTAGTGTAGGTTAGAAAACTTTATTCCCGACCCTAAATATTTTCCGTTTCTTTCCCCAAGAACCTTTGGTTCTTCCATTGGGCCTTTAGGCCTTCCCTTCCCTAGTGGAGTGTGTGTGTTTTCTTTTGGTAGTTTATTCTAGTTTATTGTAGTTTTAAATACTAGTATTACTACTAATTTTATTGTGTTTTCCTGACAGGGTATAACTTGTGTGTTTGTGTGCGTGTTTGTGTACACCTGTCAGTCAAAAATGTCTAAAGAAGCAAAGGTCTCCGGATTCAAGAAGTGTGATGCGTGCTGTCAGAAAATGTCTCTGACAGACGCTCACACTTCTTGTGTCTATTGTCTGGGGCCTTTGCACCTGCAGGACTCCTGTGCTGTGTGCCATGGCTTCAGCCCCAGGGTCCTGCAGGAAAGAAAAAATAAATTAATTCTTAGAGGCTTACTCAAGCCAGAGGATTCCCTGTCTGTTTCAACAGGGAAGCCCTCTAAGGCATCGAGGTTTTCGGCTCCGGCTTCTGAGCCGAGACCTCAGGTTGCTCAACCTTTGCCTTTATCAGCTCCGGCTGGAGCCGATAAGTCTCAGTCCACAGTTTCTGTGGCTCCCTCGGCTCCGGCCGGAGCCGAGGTTATTGAGGTTCCCGTGTCGGCTCCGACCAGACCTTCGGAGCCGACAACTAGGAAGAGGTCCAGGTCACCATCTCTTGGCTCCGTTCATTCGGCTCCAGGATCTCCCCTGCTGTCTGAGCGGGCCAAAGGTCTCACTCCTCTAGGTCATCGAGGCTGTCGGATCATGACCTTCAGAGGGTAGTGAGTCGACTACTTAAGTCCGAGGCACTAGCCCAGATGCTTCAGAGCCCGACTCATCAGTCGATGCCTGCCCGGTCCATCAACATTTTCCTCCTTCGACTCTCTTGAGTTCGGAGCCGGGTCGCGTCGGAACCGAGACTGTGATTACGTCGGAGCCGATACAATTGTCTTCGGCTCCGTCGTCGGCTCCGTTTTCTTCTTTGGAAGAATCTCGGCGCCGGACTTCCCTCGTCGGCTCTGAGGGGGTGAGTGGCATCGGACCCTTGTCCGACCCCCCTCTCCCTCTCGGGGCTTCGGCGCTGGTGAGTTCGGCTCTGACATCGGCCTCGGAACCATCACTGTCGGTGCCGAGGGGGGTTCTTAGCTCCTCGGAGCGGGGACCTCTGGCTCTGCCTGACAGGGGTGCATTCGAGGTCATGCGGAGTGTGTTAGAGCCTGGCTCTACTCCACAGTCAGCTCCGTCCGCCCCTCCCTCTATGCTGCCTCAGGGTAAGTCGACTCACTCCCTCATCCCGGACCGCAGAGAGCCAGCTCCTCAGGAGCCCCTGTGGGATTTCATCCTCTTCGAGGCCTCTCCTGATTTGGCAGAAGAGCCCCTCGGAAGAGGAAGTGTAAGAGGAAACACATTGACTCACCTGAGTCTATCACGTCAGACACAGATTTGGATGATTCTGAGGGTTCCCCGTACCCCTCCTGAAGATGTCTCATTTGCAGACATTCTGGAGATCCTGAAACAGAGGGGAAATTGGCCAGCCCTCAACCCTTCGGAGGGCGAATCTGTGTATCTTGAGGCGTTTGGCTCGTCCTTCCACCTCCTGGGTGTCCCTCCCTTGACCCCCTCATGCAGGTGGTTGCTAAGAAGGCATGGGCGGCTCCTGATCCAGTGGAGCCCACTCGCAGGAGACCCTCTAAGTTCATCACAGCTCCAGCAGACAAGCAATTTTTAACAAAAGGAGTTTCTGTGGATGCTATGGTGGTAGCTGCTGCCACAAAGAAGGAACTGGCTGATCCTTCAGTACCTGTCCATCCACCTAACAAGGAATCTAGGTCCATGGATAGGTGCGGAAGCGGATGTTCTCCTCAGCGACATTTACCATGCGTTCGCTGAACTACCTGTGCCATTTCACTCATCTTCAAAGGGACTTGATCAAGGAAGCGAGTGAAATGTTAAAGGATCCTACAGCTGCGGGTTTCCAAGACAAGATGAACACGCAGCTGGCTACCCTTAATTCCATATCCAACTCCTCCATGCGCCTCCTTTCTTACGCGGCCGATGGAGCGAGCAGAGCCGCAGGGACAGGTGTGGCCTTACGTAGGCACGCCTGGATGCGGCTATGCAATTTTGCGGACCCTTTCAAGACGTCTTTCACGAACTCCCCATTTGATGGATTATCTCTCTTTGGTCCTCAAGTGAAAGAAACCCTGACTAGGTGCGAGACTGATGGCAAGACCCTTTCTGCCGTCGGAGTCCAATTTTCGACTCCTTCCAGGCCTTACCCCAAAGGCCAGAAGGGTGGAAAGATGTGGTTCCGTAAACAATCTCAAGGGACTTAGCCTGACGCACAGAGTCGTTTTCCTACCAAAGGCAGAGGTGGGAATAACAATGGTAGACGTCGCCCTAGGGGCAGGGGGGGTCCGCAAAACCAGGGCAATCGGGAAGCCTTCCCTGACAAGCCCTTTCAGCATCCCTGAGGTGTTGCCCGACTGCCCATCTTCGGAGGCAGTCGGGGGAAGATTGTCACTGTACCCAGAAGCCTGGCTATCCCTGACTCAAGACAAATGGGTACAGTCCATCATTTCGAAGGCTATTCTATCCCCTTTCTTCGCTTTCCAAATCAGTCAAAAATCCCTTCCAGATGTTCCACCGCTCAAAGGGATCTAGCAGCTTTGGAAATTTCAAAACTGCTTGCAAAAGAGCAATTCAGCCAGTGCCAGCAGACCAACAAGGATCCGGAATCTACTCAAGGTTCTTTTTAGTTCCAAAGAAAACAGGGGACTGGAGACCGATTTTGGATCTCAGTGTCTTGAACAAATCAGTCAAGAAAACAAGATTTCGGATGGTCACGCTGCAATCCATTCTTCCCTTTTGGGCAAAGGAAACTGGATGTGCTCTATAGACCTTCGGGATGCGTACTATCACATAAAATGAACAGACGCTCCAGAAGATTCCTCCGCTTCAGGCTGGGAACCAGTCATTTTCAGTTCAGGGCCCTGCCCTTTGGTCTCACCACTGCCCCGGTGTTTACCAAATGCATGGCAGTGGTAGCTTCTCACCTGAGACGACAAGGATTCCAGGTGTTTCCATATTTGGACGACTGGCTCCTCACAGCTCCCACCAAGCATCTCCTTCTGATGGCCAGAGATTATACTTTTCGCGTTTGTCAAAAACTGGGTATTTCAATAAATTGCGAAAAGTCTGTTTTGTCGCCTTGTCGTACTATTACCTACATAGGCACAAATCTAGATACTATAAACATGTCTGCAAGGCTAACACACCAAAGGATATCAGACATTCACAAATTGGTGTCACTCCTTCTCAACAACAACAGAATCAAAGCCAGGTTAGTTCTAAAGGTGTTGGGAATCATGGCAGCGGCCATACCTCTCCTTCCATTAGCCAGATACCACATGCGGATCCTTCAGTGGATGCTTTTTACTCAATGGTCATACCAGGAACTTCCAATGTCTCACACCATTGTGATCACGCAGGCGTGCAAAAAGCATCTCATGTGGTGGATGTCTTCCCCCCAGCTCCTGTCGGGAAGACCCTTTGTTCCACCTCCTCCGGTTGCTATACTGACAACGGATGCCTCCCTGATCGGGTGGGGGGGGCATTATCAGGGCAGGACAGTCCAGGGCACATGGCAACCAAACGAATGCCACTTGCACATAAATGTTCTGGAGATGAGAGCAGTGCTTTTAGCGTTGCAAGCCCTTCAAGACTCTCTTCCCTTGGGAACAATTGCAATCCAGACAGACAATATGTCTGTAGTGTGGTACATCAACAAACAAGGCGGAACCAGATCATACCCCTGTGTCGAGAAGCACTCAGACTGTGGCAGTGGGCGATTTCTTCTCAGCGTTTTCTGATAGCAACGCACATCCCCGGGAAGTCCAATCACATTGCGGACAAGTTGAGCAGAGCTATTCTCATGCCTCACGAGTGGTCTCTCAAAGACTCGGTAGTGAGAGAAATTTTTCTCAAGTGGGGTCAGCCTTGCTGCGATCTTTTTGCTACTCCCCAAAACAGCAAGTGCAGAGAATATTTCACTCTATTCCCTTTACCAGGCCAACCCAGCAGAGACACTCTAGTCCAAGTTTGGCCCCGGGGACTTCTGTATGCATTCCCTCCTTTCCCACTGATCTCTCAAGTAATTCAGAAAGCTATCGCTCAGAAGGCATCCTTGACCCTCATTGCTCCTTACTGGCCTCAACAAGTGTGGTTCCCCTTTCTACATCGTTTTCTCTTGGAGCGACCGTGGAATCTGGACCTAGTTCCAGATCTTTTGATCCATCAGTCGGGTCAGTTTCATCGCTCCCTCCCCTCTCTGAACCTCACTGCTTGGTTCCTCCAGTTCCAACCGTAGCCAGGCTTCCTCAATTATCTCACTCTGTTAGAGATATATTGATAGCTTCCCATAAATCTTCCACTCGAAAGATTTATTTGAGTAAGTGGAAACGCTTCTCATATTGGGCACAAGGGAAGGACATAGATCATTTCACCGCTTCCATCCAACTAGTCCTTGATTTTCTAGCTGAACTCTTCCATGCAGGTTCATCTCCATCTACACTTAAGGTTCAATTGGCAGCTATTTCTAACTTCCATGTGGGTATTTCTGAATCTGCCCTAATGTCCCACAAACTTTGCAAAGCCTTTTTGAAAGGAGTTTTTCTTCTCAGACCTCCTATAAGAAATCCTCCTTCTCCTTGGGACCTAAATTTAGTTCTTGCTTCTTTGATTCTTTCCCCTTTCGAACCTGCAGCTTCCTGTTCCTTGAAATTGTTATCATGGAAAACTCTCTTTCTGGTAGCTATTACATCAGCTAGAAGAGTTTCAGAACTTCAAGCACTCAGTTGTCGTCCTCCTTATCTTTTGTTTCATAAGGACAGGGTATCCTTACGAACTAACCCGTCCTTTTTACCTAAGGTGGTCTCGACATCAAATCTAAACCAAAGCATTGACCTCCCTGTCTTTTTTCCAGAGTATTCCAATAGGTCTGAACAAAAATTACACTGCCTGGATGTTCATCGTCAATTGAGGTACTACTTGGATAGAACAAAACAATTCAGAAAATCTGATCAGCTGTTTGTCTCCTATGCGGAAAGCAGAAAGGGACTTTCAGTTTCAAAGGTATCATTATCCAGATGGCTAACATCTTTGATTTCCCTGGTATATGAAATTAGACAACAAAAATTGCCTAATAAACCTAAAGCCCATTCCACCAGAGCTTTGGCTACTTCTTTAGCCTTCCAAGACAGACTGCCTATTGACACCATTTGTGCAGCGGCTACTTGGGCTACTCCTCACACTTTTATTTCTCATTATAAGTTGGATTTAGCTTCTAGGCATAGAGCTAACTTTGGTTCCACTGTTCTCAGGAGTCTGTTCCGTTAGGCCACCTGGGACAAGGTGCTAGGGACGCGGTCCCATCCAGCAAGAATGAAGGCGAGATAGACAACCTAACATATAGAAGTTTTGTTCTTACCCTAACGTTCCATGTTAGTTGTCTTCTTCTCGCCTTCTTCTTGCGTCCCACCCTCCTTCCCCCTGGCCTGGACAGACCTAGAGGAGTTGTGATTGTGACCTCTCTTTCTACCACCTCTTTCTTAGACATATGCTATTATGCATATTTCCTGGTTCAGGATGTAGGTCACCCTTCTTTCCTCCTGTTGTTAGAGGTGGATTCTGTTTTACAGTTATACTGTTACTATTATAAGCTGGGGTTAGCTTACAAACGAGATCTGAGGTAACTCTCGCCTAGCATTGTGGGATATAAGGGGAGCCTCGAGCCGGTGGAACCAACTCTCGAGCTTTTAGAGTGGCCGAGTCGGAGCCAAGGTCGGCTCCGAACCCATCCAGCAAGAAGAAGGCGAGAAGAAGACAACTAACATGGAACGTTATGGTAAGAACATAACTTCTATTTTTTCATTAAAAAGTGCTTTCATGAAACTGTGACAGCCCGTTTCACTTTCGGTGAAGCAGTCTTTCGGTAGACTGCCCTAGACCCATATATATATATATATATATATATATATATATATATATATATATATATATATATATATGTGTGTGTGTGTGTGTGTGTGTGTGTAGAGAGAGAGAGATATATATATATATATATATATATATATATATATATATATATATATATATATATATATTTATTTATGTGTGTATAACTTTTATATATATATATATATATATCCATCCACAACCCTTTTTTCCCATTTTTTAGCATGGGGTCGGGGTGTCACTTCACCAGTGACAACCATCTAGAGCCATAAGTATTATAATAAATGGAAAAGAATTTTAACCAAAAGTAAGATGAGTAATTCCTAGAATGTTAGAGCCCCTGTCACTGAAATAAACAACATATGAGCTTAATAAAATCTTATAGAAAATCGCTGTAAGGTACCAATAATAAAATCTACCAAAGTCGAACAAGTTTGAGACTAAAATAGATAACCAAGCCAAAGACAGTCACAAAGCATTTTTTTCATTATGTTCATAATCTCAAAAGCACAATGCAGCAGTCCACTAAGCTGATTGTCAACGATGTTACCTAGACTGAGGCTGAAGATATTGCTAGCTGATAAATTTAGCTATAACTTTTCCTTTCTCTCCCCTCCATCTATCAAGATATAATAAAAACTGGCTCACCTCCAGCTGTCATACAACACCAAGTTCTTAAAGTACTATCAAAGGATAAAAATACTGTCTCGGTGGGCCCTGACAATATCCCTGGATAAATCCTAAGTAACCTGAAGCATTAATTAGCCACACCCTAGCAACACTGTTTGGTCTCAGCACCCATACTGGTTTTGTACCAAGCAATGGGAGAACAACTACAGTCATTCCTCTGGGGTTTCTGCAGTTAATGGCACATCACTGCTCATTTTAACCACTTTGGCTGGAGGTATTGTAATGTCAACCTTGATGTCTAGCATGTGTTGATAGTTTGGTACGTTATGTATATGGAACTTGTGTTACAGCAGCACTTACTGGGAAGTGGATTGAAATTATTTACTAAACTCTTGCTTTAAATATATGTTTTTACACCTTTCTTTGAGTTATAGCTTTCATTTATTGCTATAGTCTTTTATTGTGGATAGAAACAATGTATGCTTCCATTTGGATTTCACAAATTGGATGGGCTTGCCGGATATTGCCGAACAATGTTGCATTCGATATTTTCGACATTTCCATACATTTTTTGGCATTCCATGTTATCTGCTATTATAATTTTCAGTGTATTATTTCAGTTTTAAGTACTGTTTTTATTTTAATTTTCATTTCACTGAATTTCATTTCATCCCAACCACATTGCTGAAAACTCAGCTTACTGAATCTCATTTCACTGAACTGCAGTTAGTATATATGGCACTGTCTAGAGTACTGCAAGGCAAGTAAACAGTATATGCCCTTTTCTGCACTGTAGTGTGATCCTGGAGTTAGTATATATATATATATATATATATATATATATATATATATATAGTTAGGTGGGTATGGGGGTCACAGCCTTCCACATTGAGGGATGTGGGGATGTAGGCCCTCACCTTATTTGTTTTATATTGTATTTTACCAAAAACTTCAAAACAATACATTTTAAAGAATAGGCATGCATTATTACAAAACCAATGACTAATTCTCTCCAAAAGACAATATGTACTCAAAATAAGTGGGATGCTATGCCCCCCACACGGACATATAACCAATTCTTATAATTTACACAGATAGTGTGAAAAAATTCCTAAAAGATAAAACAAACAATCTCTAGCCATTCACAAAGTAAAGGACCAATCATTTTATCCCTTGGAGAAAATCGGCCAATCATGACATAGCATATCTTTGCATCACAAGCATCTATTAAAGCTAAACGCTGTGCAGTGAAAGGACCTCATCTGGGCACCATTGCCCACACATATCTCCATATAGATGATAACTTTACACTCAGTCCTTGTGATTCAATTAATTGCAAAGACTGCCAATATGGTTTAATGTTAATATGAAGATGTTCTTTTTTCTATTACTTATGTTTAGTTTCTTAGGACTTAGACCACTAATGGTTTTCAGTTGAGCTTGTGCTAACTGGCCGTTATTCTGTATGACATTGAATGATTTGTTGTCCATCTAGAAATGGCTATTGGTTGGCATTTCCATTAGTCATCCGCATGGCTCTTCTTTAAGCATAGTAGTCTTTATTTATGTTTCATATCATTTTATGAATGTTGTTAATGTTTTTATTTTTTCCACATTTGGGCTGTATGTGTAAATAATATGATTTATTGGATAAGTGACATCGTGCTCTCCCATTATCCAATCTGCACATTATATGCCGTAGACTAACAATGGTTTTAGTTTGCCCGTTTGCTTTTTTTGTTGTGGAGACTTTTATAGAGCATTTATTTTTAATCATGACTGTTTAGTAATATTGGGTACAGAAACTATTAATTAATTCCTATGACTGACTGAGATTTCATGGGAAATATAATTGGCTATATGTGTTAGTAGCGACTGGTTGGCTTTCTGTAGGAAGACCTATAGTGGGTTTTCTTTGTTATGCTCATTTCTCTATATTGTAGTGATTGGTTGAATTGACATTTTGTGAATTATAAGGTTACGTTCTGTTACGGACACTCTTGAACTGTTTTTCCAAGGCTTAAACAAAATGATGAATCATAACCCATCTTAAGTGTACTAGTTGTGTAGAAGTAAATAAATTTTGTTTATTCCTGTTTGGGCTATTGGCAGATGTTATTCTGTGTATACCACAACATTGGAGGTATCACTATCTCTGCTTTAACTCCACCTTTCATTGGACATTGGTTCTTCGGTCTTATTTAACCTCAATGATTGGTTTATGATTCTACTGACTCCACAGAGTGTTCAATGGTGTGTTATTATATGTCCCGATATGGAAGCCCTTGATTTTTTGTGATTATGAATTTGTTACTAAAGTGATTCCTGTTTAGGCTATTGGCAGATGTTATTCTGTGTATACCACAGCATTGGAGGTATCACTATCTCTTACTTATCTCACTCTCTATTACTTTTGTAGAAACAATATGTGAATTTGCTTAACCTAATGATCTAGGCCATCTTAAATCTATAAGTTTTTTGATTAATAGAGGTACTGGTGCTAATGCTTTAGTTCCATCTTTGTTCTTGCATTGGTTCACTGGTTTTTAAGTAACTTATCATTGGATGTTGCACAGATGAATATCTTATGTTTTAGGAAATGTTTCTTATTGGTCTATGGTTTAAAAATGAATGTGATTGGCTGTTAGTTTACTTTTAAATGGTTCAGACAACAGTTTTTTATGATCTGAAGAAGGCTTACACAGCTGAAAGCGTTCATCGTTTGTTTGTTTTTCAGTTAAAGTGGCTTTTCATACAAACAGTAAAAAACAAACAGAAGAAGCTTGCCACAGCTGTTTTATATCGCTTTTTAATCCAAGTTAAAACATGTACAGGATCCAAATTGTAAGCACTTTCACATTGTAATAAACGCTTCATCAAACTTCCAAAACATAATTAAATCACATCTCCCATATCCTTTATAACTTATTCAAAAAATCATTCAACCCAATCATCTGATAAAAGTCATTATGACATCATAGAAAATAATTAGTCATTTAAAACCATATGCAACTATTTCTAAAACCTAACATTTACAAAAACAAATGTCACTCACTTCATTTTTATTAATCTAATCTGTGCAATTAAGCAAACATATATAAATACTAGCAGAAATGCATGTTTCATATGCAAATATAAAATAAAACATCTGTCATAAGTATATAAAAAATGAAACTATTTATATATACATATATAAAAAAAATTCTTTAAACACTCTCACATAAACATATACAAGTATGTTTGTCGTTTTATGTAGGAAAGACGAATAGAACACTTAGGGAAAGTGTTAGGGAGCATGTATATGCCTTTAATAAGGAGGATGAATTTGGATCCTGTACATGTTTTTAACTTGGATTAAATAGCAATATAAAACAGCTGTGGCGAGCTTCTTCTGTTTGTTTTTTACTGTTTCTGCACTTCGTTCTGAAGAAGCACCTTACTCAGGACTGACTGGATATTTTTTACAAGCTATTTTCATACAAACACTTGTTTTGCCTAAGTGTTTCAACCTATAGTGATTCAACCATGGTGTCTAGCCAAAGATTCTTTTGTGTTTTTTGTTCTTAATAGTTGTACGTATGTCATTTATGTAATTCATACTTGTTGAGTCACTGAAACTGGAGTCAAATTCCTTGTATGCATTCAGAGAGATAGGGTTTAAGCTACTGTTGCATTTAAAGGTGAAGATGTTACTAAGGCATTTTTTTTTCTTTTCTCGTTCTTGAGCATATTGTAGCTGTATTACGAAGACAATATTTTTAGCGGATGGGCAGAAAGCTCTTGTAGTGGTCAGAAGTATGAATAAGTAGTCATATTAAGGCTATTGGAATGATATGACTACAGTTTCATTTGTCATTCCTTCTATTCCAGACTATTAAAGTGGCAGTATTTGCTCTATTTCTATTTGTATCTTTGAAGAGAAATTATTTATTCAATGATGTGTATAAGACTGTAGACTGGAAGACATACCACTCAACTATCTCTAATTTTGCATCATTGCCCTGTTCTTTGTAAAAGTTTTGATTTCCTGATAAATCACGGAAGCAGTTAGTCAGCAATATCAGACATTAGAATTTCATATCTATTATTCAGAAAATGTATACCAATGCAAAACATGTTGTTCTGTTAACATTAAGTGAGTTAGAGTAATATTTAATAATTGTCCCTGATATCTGAGCCTCTGTGCTGCCATTATTTTTGGATTTGTCCAGAGGCCAGACTACTTATCCTTCCCTGTTTTGGAGAAAAGTACCTGTTTTCAAGACTAATTTACTCTTGCACAAGATTTAACTATTTTATAAGTATGCTTATGTTTTCAGGCTTGACTTTTTGAATCCCACCTCATCACACATTATTTTTGAAAATGTGTAATACACAGAAAAGCACACTGCATGGCCAACATACTAGTGGCAACAATAATTTCAAGATATTATAGATAAATATAGATAGAGAGATAGATATATAGGAGACTGAATGAACTGAGTAAACCTAAGTACAGAGTGCATGTGTGCATTATTAGCTATCAGTGTGCGTGCGTGTGTGTGTGTGTGTGTGTGTGTGTGTGTGCTGTGTGTGTTTGTCTTAATTACTTTGATTTCATTTAAGCAAGAGTTTGAAAATTGTAATTGTCATCCTGGGTCCTTGGGGCAAGCTATTGATGGATTAATGGAAATCATGTGTGATCAAATCAGGAAGTGTATACCTTTGTGACCTTTAATCCAAAGAAGCTAAACAGGGAACTGTGTCATGTTTTTCTTGTTCAATCTGACAACATAAGTAGCACATTGTTTGATCTGTTGGGACTCAGTAATTTTTGTCCATCTTGCTAAGTCTTAGTCATTAAGAGCTTACAGACTAAAGGGATTACAGTCTGATCTTTTACACATTTGGAGTTGTGCTGACATTAATTTGTATTTTTTGCAGAGTTTGAATACTACAATAGGTAAGAATTTGTTTAATTACATATTGTCTTACTTGACTAAACTGACCTTCTTTCCTTCTGTATGGATCTTTGCAGTACCCGCATGTGTACATACTGAATGCCAGCAGAAAAAGCGCACTCTACCAAGACAAGATAATTGGTGCAGAAAGCATACTGCAGTTTTCAGTCACCCAAGCACCCTAATTCCAACTTAGTTGTTATCACATTCCTTTGTCCTTTAAGTACCTTGATTGATATACTCTGCATTATCATCTCTGAGGCCATTCCATTTAGCCATTACATTTCCTTCCTTATGAACCCAAATAATGTTTCCCCACCCCTTCTTTTCAGAAAAAACTGCAGCTGCAAACTGTCCTGCATCTCTTCATATTCGTTCCTTTTTAAACTGATTTGCATTTTTGTGCTCCAGGTGGAGTCCTGTCATGCTGTGGTACCCTGGTCTGCTGTATAACCTTGTCAAGGAACTTCAGATGGGTCTGGCTCTGTGGGAGACGGTCTTGCTGTGATTGTTATTGTTAGGCTGCCCATAAAATGAAAGACTGTACTGGAATGGAACTGGATGCTGCATATCACTTTGTCAACTTGTATAGTTCTTCTAACATTGCAAAGATCTGTACCAGTGGTAAGAACCCTGCCACAATCGTCTGTGCCATGTTACATTCACTAAATCTGTAACTAGGACATGTTGAGAAGAATTGATGCTCATTGTGGCAACCTTAATAAGTGGTAAACTGGGGCTAAAGTTGATGGCATCCCTACTTTTTATCTTACCCATTTTAGGGCACTGAATTGTGGAACGCCCAGATAGAATACCAGATGCCGGGGGGGGGGGGGGCAAAGTTGTTATCAAGCCAAGTCTACATAATAAAAGAAAAGCCTATAAAGTGTCACAGACTTAGAGTCCCAGACTCTTGCCTCTTGCAAAAAGTAGAGCCTTGGATACTGGTTAAAGGGAGGGAGGTTTATAGTGGCTCCCTTCTGCTGGACATCCTGGTACGTACCTGAAAAACATGAGTTTGCAAATGGTGAAAGATTGACAAAGGAACACCAAGGTATGCCTGTCATAGAAAAGAACAGTACATTAAGTATATAGAATCACCATGAAATAAAAAGAGAGTATAGTTAAGGATGGAGGGATGAGTCTCGCAAGGAATCTGAAAAGTCTTTTGAGAATGGTGGCACTGAGCTTTAATATAAATAAATGCAAAGGGGTACCCATTTCATGGGAATGGTATAAGCTGGAACTTAAAGTTGCAAAGTAAAGATGTATCAGCTACAATCATTATTATGTAGGGAAGTATTCATGATGAATATAGAAACAGAGGGTGGTAACATGATGAATACAGAGATGGGATAATATGATGAATATAGAGACGGGGGTAACATGATGAATACAGAGACGGGGGTAACATGATGAATACAGAGATGGGGTAATGATGAATACAGAGACAGGGAGGGTAACATGATGAATACAGAGACAGGGGGTAACATGGTGAATACAGAGACAGGGGGGAGGTAACATGATGAATACAGAGACAGGGAGGGTAACCTGAAGAATACAGAGAGATGGGGGGTAACATGATGAATACAGAGAGCTGGGGGGTAACATGATGAATACAGAGACAGGGGGTTAACTTAGTGAATACAGAGACAGGGAGGGTAACATGATGAATACAGAGACAGGGAGAGATGACATGATGAATACAGAGATGGGGGTTAACATGATGAATACAGAGACAGGGAGGGTAACATTATGAAAACAGAGACAGGGAGAGATGACATGATGAATACAGAGATGGGGGATAACATGATGAATACAGAGACAGGAAGGGTAACATGATGAATACAGAGACAGGGAGGGTAACATGGTGAATACAGAGACAGGGAGGGTAACATGGTGAATACAGAGACAGGGGGAGGTAACATGATAAATACAGAGACAAGAAGGGTAACATGATGACTACAGAGACAGGGAGAGGGCAACATGATGAATACAGAGACAGGGAGGGTAACATGATGAATACAGGGATGGGGTAACATGGTGAATACAGAGACAGGGGACAGGTAACTTAATGAATACAGTTAGGGGGGGTAACATGGTGAATACAGAGACAGAGAGGAGGTAACATGATGAATACAGAGACAGGGAGGTAAACATGGTGAATACAGAGACAGGGAGGTAACATGATGACTACAGAGATGGGGGTAACATGATGACGTCAGAGGTGGGGGTAACATGATGACTACAGAGATGGAGGGTAACATGATGAATACAGAAACGGGGGTAACATGATGACTACAGAGATGGGGGTAACATGACTACAGAGATGGGGAGGGTAACATGATGAATACAGAGATGGGGTAACATGATGAATGCAGAGAGATGGGGTAACATGATAAATACAGAGAGATGGGGGTAGCATGATGAATACAGAGATGGGGTAACATGGCGCTTTGTAGGACCCTAATAAGGCTACAGTTGAAGAACTGCATGCACATTGTGAGACCATACAGATGTATAGAAACAGCATCACTGCAAAGCATTTGGTGCAATATCAAGGTGATAAGGGCACTGGAAGGAATTTGTCAAGTTGAAAGACTGACAGACCACACATTATACTTACTGGACAATAAGAAGGATGGTGGAGATATGATGTGGGCATGTAGTAATAACACACAGGAAGAAACATGGGACAGGATGCCAAGGTCTTGACAAGTACAGGAAATCATTTTCAGTCTTCACTTAATTACATCCAACATTATGGGGTGGGAGGAAGGGATACATGGAATAAGCCTTCAGAACAGATGGCAGAAAGCAAAACAGCAGACTTATTCAAGGTAAATTCAAATGTAATGCCTGAAGGAGGAAGTGAGGCAACAGGGATACATATCTTCTAGGTGAGAACTACACGCATTGGATAGACTACATAAGCAAATGCTGTCCTCCTCCTGGCAGTGAAAGTGATGTAATTGGAACTAACTGGCTGTTATTTTTTTTTCCACAGATAATGGGGCTTAAGGCACAGAGACTCATGGCACATTGTGTACGTTTATGCAGGTTCAGTAATGTTTAAGGTGGTTTTCCCAGAGAAAGGAAAAGCAGGCAGAGGTTACTATAAGAGGGATTAGGGGCTATTTAATGTCCAGGGTGAAAGTACAAGGCATGGTAGCTGATGGATGAGGAGAATATGTAAAGGGAGTGGGACTAACTGGGAATGTTTGTGAGTAATATATCGGAGAGTGATCTGCTACCGCATAGGAGTTGTGAGTAGGTTGAGTTACGGTATTACATTTTTGGAATGAAGAAGGTTAATGAACTGGGTTTCAGAGAAGACTAAGCCAATTAATATACAAATATCCAAGGAGAGTGAGGTTATTATGTGAGGGCCAGGGAAAGAGTCAGTATAGATGATTGGAAAAGTCAGTAAACATGGCAGGAGGTGGGTAGTGCATTGACAACAGGTATACTGTAGCACATGTGCTAAGTTTGAGCAGTATACTGATCCATCTGGGTCGGTGGCTATCTGGGAATTGGGGGAGGGAGATGCATACTAGTGAGAGCTGCAGAGCTCTCTAGGATATTATAAATGTACCTCCCTCCTTCCTTTGTTTCCACGTAATCACCCCTGAATGCAGTAATGTAGTTGAAATGATGGAGGAAGGGGAAGGAGTTGCAAGTTCCGAGTCACATTTCTGTAATAGTTAGCACATTTGAATTACTCCAGTGATTTTTTGAAACAGTTTGTCTTCATTATCAAACAGTGTAAGTTATGCATTAGTACTTGTTAGACTTATTCAATATTATGATTATTTGAGGTAAGTTCACTTTGCTGGGTCTGTCTGAAGGCAGTGCATATCTAGCACAGTTCTGTTATTAAGAGTGAGTTATTATGTCAACTCCAGTGCGTTATTCTATGTAGAAGATGTAGCACTGTTGTCTTAGTTAACTCCCAAACCTATTATACCTCAACCAACTTTCAATTTGCCATTCCATCACCTACCTACCAGATAAATGTCCAGCTCCTAAAACCTAGTAAAATCCGACATGTGCAGTAGAGCCTAAAACCAATAATAGCTATTGTGATGGCTTGTTCTCAAAACACATCTCCAACCTTTGGAGCTCAACTCCCCAGCCCATTCTGTCCACAGCTAACCCCTCCAAATTCAAACCCTTCTCAAGTCCATTTGACTATAAACTGGCTGTGCTCCTGCTCAACACCAGGCTGACCCCCAGCTTATTAGCAGATTCTTTATAGTCTAATTATTTAATATCTGCTGAGATCACTACCTCGCCCCAAAGTAGTAACACTTCAATGTTTTTGTTTCTTATGTGTGCATTCAATAACTAGTAGTATAGTGTGTAATGTAGCAATAACCCACGCCTGGGTGTGGGTAATGCTAAATTTACCCACGGTTGGCGTGGACCAAACAAAGCCAACCGTGGGTAAATTTAGCATTACCCACACCCAGAAGTGGGTTATTGCTATTATACCATGACATTATTTAAGAAAAGAAACTATTACTTTTCTTAAATAATGGCATAGTATAATGCCTGTTTACTGCCCTTCCGCAGATGTCTGGCATCCGCGGCAGTTCTGATGTACTGCGCCTGCGCGGTACATCAGAGTTGAGCAAAAGCAACGGAGAAAGCAAGATCTCCGTTGCTTTTTAGTGTTTCGCTATGTTAAATGAGTTTAACATAGCGAGACAGTTTTAAAATAAGCAACGGAGATGTCCGTTGCTTATTTTAAAACTGTCTCGCTATGTTAAACTCATTTAACATAGCGAAACACTAAAAAGCAACGGAGATCTTGCTTTCTCCATTGCTTTTAAAACACTGTCTCGCTATGTTAAATGGGTTTAACATAGCGAGACAGCTTTAAAATAAGCAACGGAGATCTCCGTTGCTTATTTTAAAGCTGTCTCGCTATGCTAAACCCATTTAACATAGCGAGACAGTGTTTTAAAAAAACGAGTTATACTAATGGAAAAAAGTCCGGGCAACCGGACCTTTTTCCATTAGTATAACTCGATTTACAACGGGCACGCTGGCCAATCAGCGTGCACGTTTTGGGGGGGTCATGTTATAATATGTGTGACCTACCATCCTCATTGCATTATTTGCACTACTATTGTGTGTTTTCTCTTCTATGTAAGTTTGTATCACTGTTCTACTATGTAACCTATTTAAAAAAAAATTCTATGTTTTGTATCTTGGAACTTTTCTCCTTGGGCCTCCAATGAAAACAGAACTTTCTTGGGCTCAGTTGGACATTCAAGGTGAACAAATGTAAAATAAAAAATAGTGTGAATAGCAAGATTGCATGCTTGGTGGGGGGGGGGGGGGGGGCAAAGTGGAGTTGCTACTCTGTAGAGGGTCACATGAAGTAGTTACATTGAAATATGCCTGGAATTCTGCATTCTCTTTTAAACTGAATCCTCCTCATAATTACATTGTTTCCAATGAAATACTAGTAAAAATATGTAAAATTTCTAAAGGGGATCTTTGCAAGCCTCTTGTAAAAAAATGCTTTTCTCCATTTTGTGTTTGAAATCCCTTTGCAACCTCTTAAGTGTGCATTGCAAGCACTACAAGATTTGAAGTCTTGAGCATTACTTCGTTAAAGGTTCTTTCATCTTCTGTTTCAGCAGATTATAAGCCTGTGTGCACACCACTGTACTTTTGTTTAGCATTATTCAGAGTATTTTCATAGGAATCTTGAACCAACAGTGACATTTTAGAAAAAAAGACTCTGTTCTTTGAGCAGTATCATAGTCATTGAAAGGTGTAACATAACATGTTGACGTGGAAAAATGCTTTTGTAGCAGCTCTCTCATTTGTATGTAATGTGGTGAACTTCATATTCCAAAGAAACAACTGTTATGATAGGGAGTACAACACCAAAAGCAAATACATAAGCCAGTACTTTTTTTTTTAATTCAGGCATTCGCATTCCAGTAGAACTATATTCATAGTGCAGACTGAGAAACACTTCATATTCGGGGAAAATATATAGTGCTGCAATAGTCTGGTCAGAAAAAAAAAAAACATTTCCAAATGGTTTGAAATGTTGTACTATTTATATTCCTTTGACCAGGAGTGAAAATAATCCATGCTCTAAATACATGAATATCTTCCAGCATGTTCTCCTCACTGATAACTTGTTCACGCCTCTTCTCTGAATGATATATAGCATAATGCTAGCCTTAACAAAGAGGAATGCATTTTAGTTGGACTTGCTTCATTAACACACAATTCTTTAATAAAAGCTGTACAGTAGAGAGTCTATTATCCGAATGTCGTTTATCAGAAATGTCTGTTATCAGAACCAGCCTTCCAAAGTTTTTGAGTAGGAAAAATCATAAAATCTTATATGTAAACATTGTATGTATTTGCTTGAGCATGTTTTTTGAGCTTGTAGCCAGCTCGTGTGTGAAAAATATTCTTTTATTGTCCATTGGAATAGCTGAAAGATTGAAAAGTGTATTCCTGCATGCAGAAAAAAAAAACAAGATTTGAGATTTTTTTTATCCAGGTCAATTAAATGCTTGATTATCCAAACAATTTGATTAACCAAACTACCCTAGGCCCCAATTAGTTTGGATAATCGAATCTCTACTGTAACTATTTTCCTAATGCATACAAACAGCTTCAGAGCAAACTTATTCTTACTTTTAGAGTTATACTACATATATATGGCCTCTGGCCATTTGTTCTATTACTTTTCATCCCAATCTAACACCAGGATGGGACACAGGCAATAACTGTCGTTTTGAAGGGGCAGGAAGGCAGACACTTTTCCCAGAAAGACTGAATATATTTCCTTATTCATGATGTTTTGTTCAGGCCATCATTATTAAGTCAAAGGTTAGTTAAAATAATCTTAAGATGCATCTCAGTGCGGGCCCCATTTTAATTCATTTGCTTCCTCCACACTTAAATTACAATGGAGCCTTGGCCAGTTACAGAGTGTTAAAAGCATGGGGGTTAAAAAGTAAGATGAATTATGAAAATACAAGAAAGAAGTAATCTGTTTGGATGGTGTGGGTCCAGAATGAGGGTTCAATAGAGGAGGGCACTGGGGAAGTGCAGGTGAGACTAGTGTGTAGCAGGGGGACCCATGGAGTATGGATTCTGGACAGGCATCTAAGGTGTATATAGTCAGTAAAGTGGCTGTAATGAGTGGGTTTGCACTGAAGCACTCTGTAGATGAAAGTGAATGACCACATCTGTTTGATTCTAATACAGCTCCACCCCACTGTATTTGGTTCCAGACATTCAGTTGCTTCTTGCAGCCCCCACTTGCTTTGGGGCCACCAACCACCACTGCTACTTCCCCTCCATCCCTTCCATTCTTAGGAATAAACTCAATTAAAAAGTAAAACAGAAACAAACAAGCAAAAAAGAATTTAGTGTGTTACCTGAAGCTAGATCAAGTGACAGGTTTTTGAATTTTATATCGGAGCAAGCGTAAGTTGTCTATAGTCGAATACAGAGTCTGTGTTATGGAAGACATGACCCATACCCCATCATGAGGATTTTCATATTGAAACATCACGTTCATATAAAGCTGTCTGCTAATGATGACTCTCTAACTTCAGTATACCAGCAAATTCAAAGCAGT
Source organism: Protopterus annectens (assembly GCF_019279795.1). Taxonomy (NCBI): domain Eukaryota; kingdom Metazoa; phylum Chordata; order Ceratodontiformes; family Protopteridae; genus Protopterus; species Protopterus annectens. The sequence continues at coordinate 399,008,043 of NC_056748.1, read as the reverse complement.
GAAATCACAAAGGATTTTTTTTTGTATGAGGAAAAGCCACTCTGCACCCCATGTGGCTGAAGCTTCATTCCACTTACTTAAATATGCCAACTCTGTGTTTTTGTTTCTTATGTGTGCATTTTCTGGGGAAAAGGCAGACAGCTAAGAAATTGTGAACTGTTCTTGCACTCCATGTGTAGCATTCAGCTGCTAATGAGAGTATATTCCACTTGTACCTAGAGTTCACAGGAATACAAATCTGTGGAAAACTTCCCACACCTCACTTTTACCTCAACAACCAACAAACATCTATTAAAGCCCAAACAATTAAGACTAAAACATAAAAGCAAAAACACTTTAAAAGGCCTTAATAGTTCTGACAATATTTATAGTGCTGCTGATGACATACAACTTTGTACCCTCTGTTGTGTGACACACTTGGCACGTCAGCCTCTTTCTGGGCCATCCCACAGTCATGTACTACATGGCCAGTGGAGGCAGTTATATTGTATCACATGGATACACCTATGGATGTGACATTTGCCATCAGTGATCTCAGTCACATCATTGTCTCATTATGCTAATATTCACGTTTATATCACGTTATCGAAAGATGAAAATAGCGAATGCTATTTCATTGGCCCCAAAACACCTAAACATGAAAATATCAAACATTCAGAACAGCAAATTTTTTCCCATGGAAAAAATTTGCTGCTCCGAAACACATACACACAACACAAGCACATCAAATAAACAGCAACCACACACATACACTTAAATTCCTACATCTAACGCTAAACTAAAGTAAACATACACTACTATCTACCCACTTACCTTAACCCAAACCCTAACCCTAAGGTCCGTCACTATCACACACTCACCTAACCAGCGCCCTAACCCTAACTCACTTAAACTGCTCCTAACCCTGAAGTCTGTCACTATCGCACACAGGCCTAACCCACGCCCTAACCCTAGCTCACTTAACCCGCCCCTAACCCTAACGTACAAACAATCGCACACTTACCTGACCCCAATCCGTAACTTTCCACCACAGCGCTAAGAATAGCGAAGCCACAGAAACAACCAACCGAATTCTTTCCCGAGGAAAGAATTCGCTGTTCTGCAGCTTCGCTATTCTTAGCATTCGCTGAATACTGTTCGATATCAGAACATTCGAAGTTTTAATACTTTGATGTTCTGATAAAGACCCTAATATTTCAGGTCACTATGCGGTTGCCACATACCCTTATGCATGCCACTGACTACCCTCACCAGTTCCACAGTGGTATGCATAGCACCTGTCAATGACAGTATCACTGATGCACTTCTGCTGGTCACATCTATGTCAGGAAACTATAAAAGTTAAGGTGGTGTTTTATGTTAGACTCCCTTTTGTCTCTACCTGTGGCAGATGTACCAGTGTCAGAGATGGTGTGCACATTAGATGCTATATCTGTGTTGATCAGATATGGTTAGTAATTCAACCAGCAATTTGGTCATGCACTCAGAAACTATCTACAGATGCATCTGTAACTGTAGATGTGTGAGTTCATGTCCCATCTGAGTTTTGCAAACAGTGCTAATGTATTATCAGACTGTGCTTCCAACAAGTTGCCATCATCACCAGCCACACTGATGTCAGATGTCTGTTGTCTCACTAAGCTGGACTCGCCATCTGTCAGTACATTAAAATTATGACACCATTGTAATCTTACCTCATATGCTGTGAGTAGAATACTGCTTGCTGTTCTAATAAGCAATTGCTACAGTGCTCAGGTTTGAATGTAAATGCTATACTGGCTTTTAAAAGCCGATATTACATCAGGAATAATCAGGATGATGGATGGCTGATCAGACCATGCACTCTAACACTTTGCACCCAGGATAGTTGCCCCTTTCGACTTACCCTAGCTACGCTACTGAAGGGAAGTTTGTTGGGGACAGTGGAAAAACATTTGACATAAGTTTATCTGTAAGAATGTTTGCTATATCCTCAGGACTGAGTAGATGTTATGTATTATTTCAGTGTAGTCTTGGCATTGTTCCTAAGGTTTGTAACACAGCTGAAAAGGTTATTAATAGGTTTGGAAATTTTCATTGCATACTTACCTTTGGAGAATTTGATTTTGCACCCAGTTTCTTAGTTTAATCTCTAAATTTCACATCTGGAATATGACATATTCAATTTATTTCTCAGGACAAGGAGGTTTTTACTTTAGTTATATAGTTTTATTCTTGAGTACCACCACAAGGGTTTATTTCAAACAGTATTTTATTTGTGCTGAATAGGGACTGGTGTCTATACAAGCAGTAAAGTGTGAATATAAACTATTTAAAATGCAGCAGTGTTTTCCAATGAGCCCTCAAGAGAGGGGAATGGTTCTTAAATTGCTTCAGATCATCAGATAACTGTAGAAGATCTGTCTTTGAAAACTCTCTAAAGACCATGGGGTTTGTGGTCAAGTTGGGTTTGGTCATCATGGTCAATACCACTGAACAGTGTTCAGAGCTGATGAGTGATGGGCTAATTGTGAGGTCGGATCATAATGAGGCTATGCTTGTAAGAACCAGATCCAATATTTTTAGCCCCTAGTTGGAATGTTCACAGTTATAAGCACTTGTTTCTTGTACTGTAATTTCCCAATTTATAAATGGAAAGTTAGAGTCCACAAAGTATAATATTAATTATGATGGAGAGTGACTTAATTTATGTATATGCCCTATCAACCAGGAATATCATAGTGGTGGAGGTGGACCTGTAGAGAGCTAGGATATGCAAAGAGATCATCTTGTTAGTAGTAATATAGACACATAACTACCTGTACCGCAGTCATTCCCTGAGCTGGGTGTTACTAAATGGTAAGCAGTCAGTCTTGGTAAGGAAGGTGCATTATCACTGCAGTGGAACCATATTCCAGTTAATCAGACCATTAATCATACTGCTTGCATAGCATATTGTGGATGTCTTCAATGGAAACGTCAACATGCATTAACAGACTTGTTTTTTTCTTCTTGCTGATTATTCCATCAGATTGCTCAAGGCTTCTTACAAATATGCATTAGTGTAGAAGGAAAAAACTGAGTAGGAGTGTTGTTTACTAGCTGATATAACTTTATTTTCTCAGCAGAGATGCACCACTGATTACCCGTGACTATGCATGATGCATTAAAAGATTTCTTCACAATGTGGATTTCAGTAATGAAGATGTGAATACTCTTTCCTAAATTATTATTAATTATTATTATTATTATTATTATTATTATTATTATTATTATTATTATTATCTTGTTCTTGTAGTGCTGGAGCTGGAAGAACAGGCACCTTCATTGCACTTAGTAACATTCTGGAACGAGTCAAAGCAGAAGGGCTTCTAGATGTATTTCAAACAGTAAAAAGTTTACGGATGCAAAGGCCGCATATGGTGCAAACACTGGTAAGCAGTAAATAATTATTGTTTCATAGCAAACTTAATATTTTTATTGACTAGATAGGAGACTTGCATTTTTCCAACATTTTATATATGTACTTGACTCAGACTTGATGTTTCATATGTCATTTAAAGGGAAGGACATTTTTGTTTTAATTTTCTTTTTTTTTTTTTCCCACACCTGCCACTATTATAGTTCTCCTTTGTCCAGGCTGCTAACCCTATATATTTGTTTATTTGATTATTTAATATTTATTAATTGGGACGGTAGATGGTTCATAAGTATCTATTTCAGCCATTGCCAGAAATTATAACATAGCACAGAGGATGATAACCAGTGTACAGCAGAAAGCATTAATGTCATGTAAAACATTAAAACTACAGAGTAGACTAAATACATAGGATACAACAGAAAATGGATAAAATGCTTAAAATACACTGGGATTGTGAAGAGATATGTTGAGTGATTTCTGTTTTATAAACAGAATATTATACACATCTCATGAGCAGAAAAGAAAAGCTATTGTCTGTTACATTAGTGACTTTCTGGTTCAAAGTTTAAATCAATTCCTGTAAGACTGCACTGGAAGTCATTGGGCTCAGTCTAAGAAGGATGAAATCGTGGTAGAGCTAGGAATTCAGATCTGCAGTGCACATGTGCTGTCACCTTTAATGCCTGTCACCCCTTGCATGTGGTATGACTTACACGGATCAAGATACTGTACCCCTCTTCATATCATATATTTGTTGCCAGAGGTGTGAATTTATAGCCTGTATGGCCATATATTTTTAGTGGCAGCAGTGGAATTGAAATCCCACAGTACTAACCATTTGTCACATGTTTTTAGTAGGCAGTTGTTACAATAATGCATTTTGGACTTGTATAGCTTCCAAAACAGGTTCCCTATTGAAACTTTTGGCCCTTGAAATGCCGACTGCGAACACGCCGAAAAAAGGCCAAAAACCAAGAAGAGTGAATCTTGAACACTGCTCTTCTCCTTTAAATTTCTTTTTTGCAGGGGCAAGCCCCTCACAACCCCCAGACTTATGTAAACCAGCTCTATGATTGCCATACCTTAGTGAAACGGGAATATTCTGAGAAACGTCAGTTTCACACTTATTACATGTAAGTCCACTTTTCAGTCATTCAGTCTCCGTGTGGTTCCAGTATTTCAAATGGCTATCACAAAACAGTCTTATTATGAAAAAAAGTGCGTAGATTTGCAACCACAAGGTAAGTATGCATTAGTGTGTCTTAAGCAGGAAGCAAAGCAGCAGATAAACTTAAAATGCAACCTGAATTAAAAAGACAGGAGCTAGAGCTGGAGGGAAAATGTTTCACTACAGCTTAGAGAATGAAGCAAATTGAGGTGCAAAGACAGTGAGAGAGAGAGAGAGAGTGCAAAAGCAGAGAAAAATAGAAAGAGAGACCGGAGAAAGCAGAAATTGAAGAAAGAGAGAATCAACACCAACACAGGAGGGGCATGCTGGCCCTCTGTCAAAAACATGTGAGTTACTGCGTTGAAAACTGAGCCCCAGATGGCAATGTCAGCATTAATGTGCTCCCTCATTATAAAGAGGGAAATTAGTAATAGTCTTACTTGGACATTTTAATGTTGTTTATAACTCCTGTGCTTGTGGGTAAGGCGATGTGTGCTGTGTCTACAATGTCAGATTCTGTCTAGACCATTGTAAAGTGAAAAATATTCTGTTTGAATGATTTAGAGTTACTCCTGAAACTTATTTGAAATACTTCAATGTTCATAGGAGAAAACCAGAAGAATAGAGCAGGGGTATAGCTTTGTAAGGATTTCATTTAAAATTTAAGTACTCACTTTAGTAACTGTGTAGGTAAGAAATGTCAAGTTACTACTTTTGAAATGTTAAGAGCCTTTGTGGTAAGGGAACTAGCATTCAAAGCTTTGGCTGTGGTCATAAGAATCTGACTGTTTGGGAGTGTAAGACTGTTGAGGAAATAAGCAAAATGGTTCACTTTTGCCAGCGTGGCACACCTGCGCAAAAAGGACAAACCCAGCACTGGCATATATTAACTCACGGAGAGGGGTCTAAACAGTCACAGCTTTGACAAATATTTTTTCAAGTCTTTTCAGTCACTTCAGAACATTCTTCAATGGGAGACTATTTGAAGACGTAATCTACCAGTATCACTATGGTTCTGGTGGTGGAGTATTGTTGTTTGGCAAAGGCTTCGCAGACCAGTGACTACTACTACATTGACTCATGTTTAATTAACGCTTCTATTGAAGCTGCTGCATTTCTCTTGAAGTTGCTGCATCGTGTATATGCTGATGTGAACCATTTATCTTTCCCTCTTAAAGCTCAGGCTGTCTTTCATCCTTTTATCATGAGGCAGTCACATTCAGAGCTTATCCTAATGATCCTACAATTAAATCAGTGTTATTCTTTGTGGCAGTTATTCTATTCCCACATTTGAGACTGCTGAGGAACCTGCCTTTACCTCATTGTCACATTGTCAAACAGCGATGCTAAACAATGTATAGAGGTTACACAAGTACAAGTGAGAGGAGTCTTCACATCTGGAGAAACGGATCAGACAAGTCCATTATAGCACTGCTACTAAATGTGCCACTCTGCTGAGGACGTCTCACAGGTGATACGCTGGCAAAAATGCATTGTATATGCAGTGTCAAACATAAACTTGTTTATAAATTAAAACAAGGAGAATATAAAAAGAGAAAATATAATTTAACACTGTATAGGGTGATTCATTTTTAGTCTGTCACCATGTAGTTACAGCCATGGATTGCAAAATATGTGTGATGTCCACCTCCCATGGGATGTAGTTGTTTCTGTTGAATTAACAGTCTTGCTAATGCAAGCTAAAATGTTCTTGTGGCAAAGTGGTCAAGAATACAAGACTAATAGTTAAACTGCAGGGGTGCTGCTCTATAAAACATCTGATATCTTTCAAATGTGCTTTTTGTCAAAATATGAATCAAAGAATATTTTGGTCAATTCATATTTTGACAAACAGTACTGCTTTTTGTGCAAGCTCATTGGATACTGGGAATCTGGGAGGTTTCATTTTTCCACTCTTGGAGTTGGCATGTGTAAGTAAAAGGGGGGGGGGGCACTGTCCTCTAAATTGGGAGTACAGGGGAGTGTGGCCAGTTAAAAACAATGGCTTGTCTTTTTTTACCATGCTCAACTATTTGTGCTGTTGAGTAAACACTTAACACTTCCATGTTTGTCATTCAGCATGTTTATCATTTGACTAATGACAATAATGCGCACATGCACACCACACCCGCGTGCGCGTGTGTGTGTGTGTGTGTGTGTGTGTGTGTGTGTGTGTGTGTGTGTGTGTGTGTGTGTGTGTGTGTGTGGGTGTGTGTATAGATACAGATATAGATTTCTATAAACCAAAAAAAAAAAAAAAACAATCAAATGTCCTTCCAGAGTTGTTATAATTTACCAAGAAAATAACAAAACAGTCTTGCTCCAGCAGGATAATACCGTAAATGCATTTTATTATTGTTTTTGTCCATTCACTGTCAAGACGACGATGACATCATACTGATAATCCTCAGTTCTCAAAGTGAAATTTAAATGAAACAATAATACTACTCAAGTGGAGAAAATAATTCAGTTAGCCACATAAAAAAGTTCAACTATAATCCCATTAGATGAGGATGTGGAGTCATTAGACAAGATCAAGCTCAAAACTGAGAAGATGGCAACATAAAACAGGCTAAGACCTTAGGAATTCAAACAAGCTTTGGTGTATATAGTTTTGTAATCGAAAATGTTGTAAGAAAACAATGGGGGAATCTTGAAAAGTCATGCTGTGATGGCCAGAGTGGGAGGAGAGAAGGCCAAAGATTTTATAACATAAGAGGTGACAACTTGAAAACTATTGTGGCGAAACATAGAAAAGAAGAAAAAATGTCACATGTGCCATAAATAAGGAAATTGGTCTGTTTCTGAGTATTATCATTGTTACTACAGAACTGGTAAAACCCATGGAGCTTGAAAATGTTTTAATTATACTAGTAAAAATTGGGAGTATGTTGCAGCCTGTTCCTCCTATAATGCATTTTAAATGGAGAGAACTGGGAAAAAGTTGTATCAAATAATTCAGGGCCAAATGTATGCTATTGAAACAAAACAGAATTATAATGCTATATAAGAACTCATCTATGTATATACATTTCAAAAAGATTCTTGTTTTTCAGTTAGAGAAAAGTTTTTTGTATTTGCAAGAGGGAGAGATGAGGAAATACTACAGGATAGTATACAGTTATTCTGTCCACTTGTAATAATTCTCTAGGCCTAAATTAATTTCCAAGTGTCAAAATCAAGGCTGACAAACAGAAGATTAGAATAAGTTAAAACAACATGACAGTGTTGTTGAAAACAGTGGTGGTGCTAAGTGAGTGATTTAATATAAATTTTGAATTTTTAAATGGATTTTTTAAGGCCATTCAGATGAAACAAATTGATTTCAGTGTTTGCTAAATGTGTAACAAAATATTGGGTCAGCTTCATCAGATGACATTATTATTTGATAATTAAAAGAATGAAAGCACTTTGGAATTACAATACTGGCTTTAGTTTGGTCATGTGGATAAGAAGAGATCATGCTTGACAGGTCTCCTGAGATTCTCTAGGGGTAATAATGTTGCTATCTTCTTATGGAAACTGATGTGCAATTGCTTCTTAAAACTGTTCGATATATCCCAGACCTGGCCTGGCCAGGCCCCAAACGTGCTTTCTATCACACTAGAGATGTGGCTGTCATAAAGATTGCACTGGGTCCAACAAATCATTTATTTATTTATTTATTTATTTTACCAGGGTAATCCGACTGGATACATGTCCATTTTCACCGGAGGCCCGGGAAGAAAAGCTCCAGATAGTCAATATTACATAGATTACATAAGACGTTAGATAACACTAGAAAATGTAGGACAGTGTATTTAGAACAGAGGTTTAGTAATGTTCCCACATAGGGTCTGTGGTCTGACACAATTTTAAGCAAAAAGACATCAAGAAATGGAAACAAAGCTTGGTTAAGTAAATTACATGCTACGATATTTACAGCTTACGCCTTCAGTTTATAATTTAATCAGGGTTGGTGCATGGGCAAAGCCAGTTTGCTTTGAGATGCTGTTTGAGGTATTTTTAAAGAGACTTAGGGAGGATTGAAGGGTCATATGATTTTGCAGTGAATTCCAGGTTTTGCCAACAAAGTTGGTAAACAGGGATTCACCAGCAGAGTTATTAGCTTTGTGGGTTTGGACCAGTAGTTTGTTAGCTGATCATAGGGATCTCAAGTTGCTATGTGGCTTAATAATATTTGTAAGTGAGGGGGTATCCTCAGGGTGGTATAGAATTTTGTGCGGTATTAGGAGTTGATTGAATTGAATTAAGCTGGGCAGTTCTAGCCACTCTAGTTGTTTCAGGTTCTGGCAATGATGGGTTCTATAGGTAGAGCCAGTGGCGAATCTGGCAATATGGTTGTAGCTATGGGAGAGCTTAGTTAGTTCTGATTTGTTGAGGTTTGAGAGTGCAGGTGAGGCATACATAAGAGTAGAGAGTAAGTGTGATTGGGCGATTGCAGTTTTAGCCAGTGGAGTTAAAAATGTCTTATTTCTATACAGTGATCCGAGTTTCTTATTGATGGATTGTATGGTTTTGTTGACCTGTAGGTCAAATTTAATATTATTATCTATGATAACCCCTAGAAGCTTGGTGTGGGTATCTGGAGAGATAATGGCACCATTGTTGGACATGACAGAGAATGAGAGTGTGGTGGATCTGCTAGTTGGGGTGAAAAGTAGAAGTTTGGTTTTATTGGGGTTCAGGAGTAGGCATTGGTTGATGAGCCAGTTTTCAATATTATTAAACATATCCTGGTTTAAGATTTGCAGTTTGGATGGGGAGGTAGCTGAGCAGATCAGAGTGGAATAATCTGCGTATTGAATGCAGGTAGCTTTAAGGATAGCATTGTGAAAGTTGTTGATGAAAATAGAGAAGAGTAGTGGACCTAGTATGGAGCCTTGAGGGACACCAAGTGTGAGAGGTAGCTGGCTGGACAGCTTGCCCTGCCATAATACTGCCTGTTGCCTACCAGTCAGGTAGGACTGGAACCACTGGATTGCATGCTCATTAAGGGAAACTGACTTTAGAGAAAGAATGAGAAGTTCATGGTTGACCATATCAAAGGCTTTTGATAGGTCAAGAAAGAGGGCAGAAGATAGCCTATTGTCATTCCTGTTTTGGTTTATGGCATTAGTAAAGGAAAGGAGGGCTGAGGTTGTGCTATGGTGAGGCCTGAAACCATGCTGCTAGTTGGATAGTAGGTTATTCTGTGTAATGTATTGCATTAGTTGCTTGTGTACACATTTCTCCAATATCCTGGCTAGTGGGGAAAGAATGGCAATGGGTCTATAGTTGGATAAGTCTGTAGAACTTCCATCTTTACGGAGTGGGATGATGTGGGATATTTTCCAGAGGGAGGGGATAGTGCTTTCGGATAAGGTTCTGTTGATCAGGATAGATATGGGAAATGCACTGGCATCTGCAGCTATTAGTAGGTACTCTGCAGGGAGGAGGTCAGCAGAGAGGGTGGAGGGTTTTAGTTTTTTTATAAGTGTTTTGATAAAACTTGTGGATATGGGTTGGAAGCTAAAATGGGGGTTGTTAGTAGATAAATTAGAGGTGGGGTTTAAGTTTGTGAAAGTTAGTTGATTTGCTAGGGATTGGATTGTTTCAGTGAAAAAGTTGTTATAAACATTGGCTATGGTCTCTGAGGTCTATGGGTGTGGTTGGCTGGGATGACCTGGGTGAAGAAGTTGATTTAAGCCTGCCCAGAAGCTTTGAGGGTTGTTTTGGTGTTTTTGTAAGAGATTTTGGTAGAAGCATTTTTTTATCTAGTAGAATGGATTTTTTTGTTTCATTCCTGAGTTGACGATATTTTAAGTGGTCAAGTGGGGCTTTAGTTGATCTCCAATTGGCCCAGGCTCTATTTCTGGTTTTGATTTTTGATTTGGTATCTTTTGTGAGCCATGGTGCTGGGTTTGATCTAGATTTTATTTTACGTGCAGTAGCATGGGAATCTAGGATACCTAGGAATTTAGTGTTAAAGTGAGCTATAGCCTCTTCTAATGGCAGATTTTTTAGTTGCAACCAGTCAACTGCTTTTAGTTTATTTAGGAAAATAACAGGGTCAAAGTTTTTCCTGTCTCTAAGTGTTTTAAATTTGGTTTGGTGGGGGTTTCCTGCCTTATGTTTTATGATATAGGTTAGTAGATGGTCACTAAGGTCATCAGGGAGAGTACCAGCTGTGTACAGCTGGGGTTGGTTATTGACTAGGTTCCAGTCTATTATACATTCCCTGTTGGTAGGTTTGTTTATTCTGGTGGGAGAGGTTATGGTCTGTTTAAACCCAGACAAGTTTATAGGGATGAAGGGGGGTTCACAGGAGCAGGGGTGCCAATCGGAATTGAAGTTGCCAAGAACTATGGTTTCTTGGGGATAGGTACTGGATAACCAGTAAAGGATATCCTCTAGGGTGTTAATGTTGCTGCCTGGTGGAATATATGCACAGATTATGTACAAGCATTTATTATTGTTGATCTGTAGTTTTATGTGACGTTTTGCATTGTTGAATTGGGGTGGTTGACTGGTTTCTCTATTGACAGAGGATTTTTGTAAAGGACTGCTGTCCCACCTCCTTTCCTTGTAGTGCGGCCTAGCCGGTGAATATTATATCCTGGAGGTAGTATCTCATTACCAGTAGTACTAGGTTAGTACGGTCAAACCGGTGAATATTATATCCTGGAGGTAGTATCTCATTATCAGTAGTACTAGGTTAGTACAGTCTAACCTGTGAATATTATATCCTGGAGGTAGTATCTCATTATCAGTAGTACTAGGTTAGTACGGTCTAACCGGTGAATATTATATCCTGGAGGTAGTATCTCATTATCAGTAGTACTAGGTTAGTATGTTCTAACCAGTGAATATTATATTCTGGAGGTGGTATCTCATTATCAGTAGTACTAGGTTAGTACAGTCTAACCGGTGAATATTATATCCTGGAGGTGGTATCTCATTATCATTAGTACTAGGTTAGTACGGTCTAACCGGTGAATATTATATCCTGGAGGTAGTATCTCATTATCAGTAGTACTAGGTTAATATGTTCTAGCCGGTGAATATTATATCCTGGAGGTAGTATCTCATTACCAGTAGTACTAGGTTAGTACGGTGTAACCGGTGAATATTATATCCTGGAGGTAGTATCTCATTATCAGTAGTACTAGGTTAGTACAGTCTAACCTGTGAATATTATATCCTGGAGGTAGTATCTCATTATCAGTAGTACTAGGTTAGTACGGTCTAACCGGTGAATATTATATCCTGGAGGTAGTATCTCATTATCAGTAGTACTAGGTTAGTATGTTCTAACCAGTGAATATTATATTCTGGAGGTGGTATCTCATTATCAGTAGTACTAGGTTAGTACAGTCTAACCGGTGAATATTATATCCTGGAGGTGGTATCTCATTATCATTAGTACTAGGTTAGTACGGTCTAACCGGTGAATATTATATCCTGGAGGTAGTATCTCATTATCAGTAGTACTAGGTTAGTATGTTCTAACCAGTGAATATTATATCCTGGAGGTGGTATCTCATTATCAGTAGTACTAGGTTAGTACAGTCTAACCGGTGAATATTATACCCTGGAGGTAGTATCTCATTATCAGTAGTACTAGGTTAGTATGGTCTAACCGGTGAATATTATATCCTGGAGGTGGTATCTCATTATCAGTAGTACTAGGTTAGTATGTTCTAACCAGTGAATATTATATCCTGGAGGTGGTATCTCATTATCAGTAGTACTAGGTTAGTACAGTCTAACCGGTGAATATTATATCCTGGAGGTAGTATCTCATTATCAGTAGTACTAGGTTAATACGGTCTAACCGGTGAATATTATATCCTGGAGGTAGTATCTGATTATCAGTAGTACTAGGTTAGTATGTTCTAACCTGTGAATATTATATCCTGGCGGTAGTATCTCATCATCAGTAGTACTAGGTTAGTATGTTCTAACCAGTGAATATTATATCCTGGAGGTGCTATCTCATTATCAGTAGTACTAGGTTAGTACAGTCTAACCGGTGAATATTATACCCTGGAAGTAGTATCTCATTATCAGTAGTACTAGGTTAGTACGGTCTAACCGGTGAATATTATATCCTGGAGGTGGTATCTCATTATCAGTAGTACTAGGTTAGTATGTTCTAACCAGTGAATATTATATCCTGGAGGTGGTATCTCATTATCAGTAGTACTAGGTTAGTACAGCCTAACCGGTGAATATTATATTCTGGAGGTAGTATCTCATTATCAGTAGTACTAGGTTAGTACGGTCTTACCAGTGAATATTATATCCTGGAGGTAGTATCTCATTATCAGTAGTACTAGGTTAGTACGGTCTAACCGGTGAATATTATATCCTGGAGGTGGTATCTCATTATCAGTAGTACTAGGTTAGTATGTTCTAACCAGTGAATATTATATCCTGGAGGTGGTATCTCATTATCAGTAGTACTAGGTTAGTACAGTCTAACCGGTGAATATTATATCCTGGAGGTGGTATCTCATTATCAGTAGTACTAGGTTAGTACGGTGTAACTGGTGAATATTATATCCTGGAGGTAGTATCTCATTATCAGTAGTACTAGGTTAGTACAGTCTAACCGGTGAATATTATATCCTGGAGGTGGTATCTCATTATCAGTAGTACTAGGTTAGTACAGTCTAACCGGTGAATATTATATCCTGGAGGTAGTATCTCATTATCAGTAGTACTAGGTTAGTATGTTCTAACTAGTGAATATTATATCCTGGAGGTGGTATCTCATTATCAGTAGTACTAGGTTAGTATGTTCTAACTGGTGAATATTATATCCTGAAGGTAGTATCTCATTATCAGTAGTACTAGGTTAGTACGGTCTAACCGGTGAATATTATATCCTGGAGGTAGTATCTCATTATCAGTAGTACTAGGTTAGTACGGTCTAACCGGTGAATATTATATCCTGGAGGTAGTATCTCATTATCAGTAGTACTAGGTTAGTACGGTCTAACCGGTGAATGTTATATCCTGGAGGTAGTATCTCATTATCAGTAGTACTAGGTTAGTACGGTCTAACCGGTGAATGTTATATCCTGGAGGTAGTATCTCATTATCAGTAGTACTAGGTTAGTATGGTCTAACCAGTGAATATTATATGCTGGAGGGTGTATCTCATTATCAGTAGTACTAGGTTAGTACGGTCTAACCGGTGAATATTATATCCTGGAGGTAGTATCTCATTATCAGTAGTACTAGGTTAGTATGTTCTAACCAGTGAATATTATATCCTGGAGGTGGTATCTCATTATCAGTAGTACTAGGTTAGTACAGTCTAACCGGTGAATATTATATCCTGGAGGTAGTATCTCATTATCAGTAGTACTAGGTTAGTACAGTCTAACCAGTGAATATTATATCCTGGGGGTAGTATCTCATTATCAGTAGTACTAGGTTAGTACAGTCTAACCGGTGAATATTATATCCTGGAGGTAGTATCTCATTATCAGTAGTACTAGGTTAGTACAGTCTAACCGGTGAATATTATATCCTGGAGGTGGTATCTCATTATCAGTAGTACTAGGTTAGTACGGTCTAACCGGTGAATATTATATCCTGGAGGTGGTATCTCATTATCAGTAGTACTAGGTTAGTACAGTCTAACACGTGAATATTATATCCTGGAGGTAGTATCTCATTATCAGTAGTACTAGGTTAGTACGGTCTAACCGGTGAATATTATACCCTGGAGGTAGTACCTCATTATCAGTAGTACTAGGTTAGTACGGTCTAACCGGTGAATATTATGTCCTGGAGGTAGTATCTCATTATCAGTAGTACTAGGTTAGTACGGTCTAACCGGTGAATATTATATCCTGGAGGTAGTATCTCATTATCAGTAGTACTAGGTTAGTACGGTCTAACCGGTGAATATTATATCCTGGAGGTAGTATCTCATTATCAGTAGTACTAGGTTAGTACAGTCTAACCGGTGAATATTATATCCTGGAGGTAGTATCTCATTATCAGTAGTACTAGGTTAGTACGGTCTAACCAGTGAATATTATATCCTGGAGGTAGTATCTCATTATCAGTAGTACTAGGTTAGTACGGTCTAACTGGTGAATATTATATCCTGGAGGTGGTATCTCATTATCAGTAGTACTAGGTTAGTACGGTCTAACCGGTGAATATTATATCTTGGAGGTAGTATCTCATTATCAGTAGTACTAGATTAGTACGGTCTAACCGGTGAATATTATATCCTGGAGGTAGTATCTCATTATCAGTAGTACTAGGTTAGTATGTTCTAACCTGTGAATATTATATCCTGGAGGTAGTATCTCATTATCAGTAGTACTAGGTTAGTACGGTCTAACCGGTGAATATTATATCCTGGAGGTAGTATCTCATTATCAGTAGTACTAGGTTAGTATGTTCTAACCAGTGAATATTATATCCTGGAGGTGGTATCTCATTATCAGTAGTACTAGGTTAGTACAGTCTAACCGGTGAATATTATATCCTGGAGGTGGTATCTCATTATCAGTAGTACTGGGTTAGTACGGCCTAACCGGTGAATATTATATCCTGGATGTAGTATCTCATTATCAGTAGTACTAGGTTAGTACAGTCTAACCAGTGAATATTATATCCTGGGGGTAGTATCTCATTATCAGTAGTACTAGGTTAGTACAGTCTAACCGGTGAATATTATATCCTGGAGGTAGTATCTCATTATCAGTAGTACTAGGTTAGTACAGTCTAACCGGTGAATATTATATCCTGGAGGTGGTATCTCATTATCAGTAGTACTAGGTTAGTACGGTCTAACCGGTGAATATTGTATCCTGGAGGTGGTATCTCATTATCAGTAGTACTAGGTTCGTACAGTCTAACCGGTGAATATTATATCCTGGAGGTAGTATCTCATTATCAGTAGTACTAGGTTAGTACGGTCTAACCGGTGAATATTATACCCTGGAGGTAGTACCTCATTATCAGTAGTACTAGGTTAGTACGGTCTAACCGGTGAATATTATGTCCTGGAGGTAGTATCTCATTATCAGTAGTACTAGGTTAGTACGGTCTAACCGGTGAATATTATATCCTGGAGGTAGTATCTCATTATCAGTAGTACTAGGTTAGTACGGTCTAACCGGTGAATATTATATCCTGGAGGTAGTATCTCATTATCAGTAGTACTAGGTTAGTACAGTCGAACCGGTGAATATTATATCCTGGAGGTAGTATCTCATTATCAGTAGTACTAGGTTAGTACGGTCTAACCAGTGAATATTATATCCTGGAGGTAGTATCTCATTATCAGTAGTACTAGGTTAGTACGGTCTAACTGGTGAATATTATATCCTGGAGGTAGTATCTCATTATCAGTAGTACTAGGTTAGTACGGTATAACCGATGAAAATTATATCCTGGAGGTAGTATCTCATTATCAGTAGTACTAGATTAGTACGGTCTAATCGATGAATATTATATCCTGGAGATAGTATCTCATTATCAGTAGTACTAGGTTAGTACAGTCTAACCGGTGAATATTATATCCTGGAGGTAGTATCTCATTATCAGTAGTACTAGGTTAGTACAGTCTAACCGGTGAATATTATAGCCTGGAGGTAGTATCTCATTATCAGTAGTATTTGGTTTTAGCCAGGTTTCCGTAAGGCACATAATGTCTGGGGAGTGGGTTGCTAGGAGGGCGTGTAGGTTGGGAATTTTATTGTTGATACTTCTAATATTTAGGTGAACTGCAAGGAGGGAAACAGTGGGAGGAGAAAGGGGTAGCTTGACTGTGGGGGTTGTGGTAGGGGAGTGAAGGTTATTGGGTGTGTGTGGGCCAGGGTTGGGATGAATGTCTCCATGTATTATTAGGTTATAGTGACAGGATACACAAAGCCTTAGGAGTTTATTTATAAGTTTTATATAGTCTTTGGGATTACGTTTTGTAGCTTTACATGGTTGATATTTAGTTGAGGGTGGTAGGTTGGGTGTGCAGAGGATGATAAAGTGTTTGGTCTTATGTGTAAAGTCATAGGTGACTGACCATTTGGGTAGTGAATACTGCGGTCAAGTTTTTGTTCATAGGCAGTAAGGTGGTGAAATAGAAGTAGTAGGGGCAGTAAGGTAATTAGTATTATTTTACTTGTTTGCATTTCGTTAGGGGGGCTGGCCAGTTAAGATAGTTGGTTATGCTAATAGGGTGTGGTAGAAAGTAAGAGAAGGAAATGGGTCAAGGGGAGAGCGTTGTGGTGATGTAAGGGGCACAGAGGGATTGGTAAGTAGCACAAGGGGGGGTGGCTAAACTTGGCTTAAATCTAGCAGTAGTGGGGGCATGTGGGAATTGGGGGCAGGGAGGGGAGCGGAGCAAGCCCGAGCATAGCAGGGCTAACACTGACTCTTAAGTGTTTCCTTAGGCTTTGGTAAGTATAGTGGTATTTAAAACTGACTGTGTTTGGCTTGTTTTATTACACTGTTTCTGAAATAATTTTATGTTGCACAAATAATAGACAGATGCTTAGTTTTAATTTTATACTCTTGAGAGCTATCTGTGGGAGAGCAGAGTGAAATCACAATGATTATGTTAGGTTAGGAAATAGGGTTAGATAGGGTTAGAAAATATTGTTAGACTATACTGGGGAAAACCAGTGATTTTAAACAGCATGGAGGTGGCCAAATTACTATGGGGAACAGCCTACAAGGTGCCTTTAGATCCAGGTCAGCAGTATACAGTACAAAGAAATTTTTTAGTACAGTGTAGGGTATTAACCTTATTTTATTGTAGGTCGGACCTCAGAAACTTGTATGAGGGTAGAGTTTCCCAGGGTAGCGTCCTTTCAGGCAGGAAGGTCTTTTACTTAGTTAGTTCTCGGGGGTCTGCCTAGAAACAAAATATATTAGGAGTAAAAGTCTTATCAGCACACAACTAGCAACCACGCACGCAAGCAAACATTTCCTAATTCACTTTGACTATGAGGCATATGGTAATCAGCATCACTGAAAAGCTACGGACATGGTATTTGCTACTGTTTAAATATATGGGACTGCAAACAGTAGATATATACTTGCAAACAGTTGTTATACACTTTAGAGTTACTTTTTACTTTAAACAGTATCACATTCTGTAACATGTGTGTCATCATGGTGTATATGAGCTTGCTGGGGAAACACTTATAGAACCAGGTCTACTGAAGGTGGGTGTTCTGACCACTGGTAGTCCACAAGTGCTATATATGTAATTAAATGTTACATAATAATAATACATGTTTTTGACTCCTTCTCCTCTGAAGATGTATATAAGTGTTTCACATCCGCGGTGGTGCAGCGGTAGCATTGTTGCCTCACAAAAAGAGGTTCTCCTGTTCGATTCTCAGCTGGAGTGCAGGGAGTGCCTTCTGTGTGGAGTCTGCATGTCCTCCCCGTGGTTGGGTGGGCATTCGAAAGACATGCGTAAATGGACGTGCCTTCATTGAAGGTTGAACGTCGAGCTGGCACCTCGGTGTTCGTGAAAATCTACTGCCAATCATTAGCGGACTGGAGTTCTGCTGTGGTGACCCCTAACCGGGAAAAGCTAAAAGACAAACAACAACAACCAGCTGTAGTACCAAGCTGTCAACCCTGTTGTGGAAGGTTAACTGGTCAATTGTTACCAGTGTGTCTCTTCTAACTCCCACCTCCTACACTAAACTGACCAGTTTACCTTCCACAACAGGGCTGACAGCTTGGGGCTACAGCTGGTGAAACACTTGTATCCATCTTCAGAGAAGAAGTGGAGAAAAACCAAGGCAACTAGTTACAGTGTAATCTGATCCATCAGTGGAGATTTGTTGATGTGCTTACAGCTGACTTAGACATATATAAAGTGGTGCAGCACAGTCCTGTGCACACACTCCCAGATTCTAAATATACTGCCTCCAAGATCACAGCAACTAGAAGAAAAAGCAATCAATGTATATATTTCATTTTCTCTGTGTTGATACTACCTCATAAATGGTGTATTTGAAGATCAGGGGTGTTGGTATATATTGCCCCATAGCAGAGGAGCACAGATGGGGCTGCAACTTAAATCCGACTGTTGCAGCACTTCAATTGTGGTGGTAAGTTGGGACAAGAGGAACTTCTGGTAAGTAAGTGGGGTACTTGTGAGGATGCCTTTGATGTTCTGAAACAGACCATCAAAGCAGATTGGACATTCACCCTCAGGTTGGTGTAACACTTTGACCAGTACCAGTTTCTGATAGCTCTTCAGCTACAAGCAGCACACTGGCTACTGGGAGCCATCATATTGATTGCATATACAGGATGCTGAAAACTTTGGCTGACATCAACCCCCAGTAGATATAAAAGAAGAAGCTGCCACCAATTTCTGTTCTGCAACCCAAGTTGTAAAATCCATGAGCTTCCAGACTTGTTCAGTGAAAGGAGAGTAGCATCTGAAGAAGCCCAGCTCTGCCCAGGTTAAAAAAAAAACAGCTGCAATGTGAGCAGAAATGACTTCTTTTAGATGGTACTTGTCACAAGTGACCTCCACCAAAGCAAAGCGCAAGTCAGTAATGTCAACAGAAGTGCTGAGAATGGACCAAAATCTACCAATTAAAACAGGAAGTCCTTTTACTGCAGCACAATCAGTGTTAGCACTTTATTGAAGACTCTGATGATAAAGAAAAGACTAAAGGGTGATTTGTAATGGTAATGCAGTCCCCACAGCAGAGTACATAAAACTTATGTGTGGTTCCTAATCACCTTCAAATAGACAGCAATTAATCTTGAAGCAGTAATGGTACTGAATACTAGCAGATGGCCATGTAGAAAATCATATACAGCATGTGTTTGTAGAAGCTAAATTTCTCTTCAGAACCAGAAAGAGACGCACAGAAAAGCCTCTCCAGTGTACTGAAATGGAAATGGGCTTAATGAAGGAACTTGCTCTGTACCATCCACTGCTGATTAATGCTTAGGATAAGGTCTGAAATGATTTTTGCAAGCAGCTTGTAAACATGGCCTTTTGTGATAACTCCTAGGACAGCTCTCCTAACTAAGAGAAGCTAGGAGAACTAGCTTCCTATAGGCAGTCTTGGTCAGTAGTCATAGTCATACACCTCGCAGTGTGGTAACACATGGTGATGATGGTGAACTAATCTACATATTTACTTCCTTCTACTTCAGTAGAAGTTTCATCCCTCTTCTTTGGCAGAAGTTTAAAATTACTGACACTTTCTGTCACATGGGACCATATTGTTTTCTGTATCTTGTAGATACTGTCATTTGTATGGCCTGGGTTTGCTAACTGTGTCTGTGCTGCATCTATGTGAAACCATTTCCAGTTTCATGTTGATGGGGGGGGGGGGTATTTCCAGCTTTTAAATATTTTTAGTAAGCTTTAAACCAACATTTTAACTTTGAGTAACAGAAATGTTAACAATGATAGGCTTTTGCACTGTTTCTAAAGTCTTGGCATGGCTAATCATGTTAAGGGTAATGCAAGCAATTAAATTAGTCCACCTAACAATTTTTTCTACAAACATGGTTTGTTACTTCATTAGATTCTGGTTTATTTTAATAATTTAAATAATTTAACAGAGCATTTTATAGTCTCTTATGTGACACCATGCTAATAAGTGAATAATGTTTAAAAACAGTGACCAACTTAACTGCTGTCTGTTAAGATAACATCTAATAGACCATTGCAACATTTCCTGACATATTTAGTTTCTGATCTTTTATTTGAACATGTTAAGTGATAAGTGACCTGTTTTCCAATTGATTACAAAAACAATTATGGATTTTTATTTTGTTACTATTATCAAGTGAAGGTGAGTAAGCCCTTAAGTGGCATCTTCATATGTGAGAGTTTTTTTATTCTACTAGGGTTCAGAGCTAGTCTGCAATTGAAATTATCTGTAATAATAATGATGTATATTAGGTGTCCAAACTGTGGCCCCTATTGTTCCATTTCTTATGACTACATTGCAAATCCTAGGTTTTAGAATCATGATTTATATAGACAATGTAGTTTTCTTTGCAATTTACCCTGGCATGGACTGTTATGTTTCAAAGATTTGATTTTTTTTTTTTTGCCTGGAGAAGAGTTGGTTAGTTAGACATTAATTTATCTAGAATGCTTAGAAATGTAAGACCATATTTTTGTGACTTTCTTTTTAGTGAAAAGAAGTTTAAAACTATACATTATAGCAATCTTTTGTGTTTATTTATCTAGGGTTAACCTTAGATTTTATTTTAGTTTCTATAAATCATATTTTAACATGTTCAGTCCTGTACACTGAAAGTTGTTTACAATAGTATGATATGCATGTGGTTTGAATAAAGTATTTACAGCTGTCAGTATACAACTGCTATGCTTGCACTTTACCACTTGTTACTAAAAATCATTGGAAAGATTTAAAATTCCACATCTTGCTATACTGAGGCTCATATTAATACTTCACATAGCGCAATAGCATTTTGTTCATCAGAGTAATAACTGCAGTGCTATCATTCAGATGATTGATAACATATCTGTGGCTATTCGTATACAATATAACATACTTTGATGCTTGGAATTATTTCACACCCATCTCCTTATGGAACTAGATCTGTTGTCTGGCTTTTCCTTTGTTGTTTCTTTGCATTTTTTTTATTTGCATATGTGTATATGTTTATATGTTTTGTAAGTCCAAGAAGACATATGTAAAAACAGAGGGCCGTTTAGTATTTCACATACCAAAATGTCAGACATTTGGTGTTGCAGCTTGAAGTTAAAAAAAATATTATCTAGCAGCTTCTGAATAACAGTAACAAAGTTTAGTCCACACAGCTCTTCCAGGAACTACTGTTTTTTAACATGAGGAAAATCCAAAGCTGCAGGCCTCTACCAGGCCCAGCTCTCAACTCAAATAAATAGGTGCTTCCACAGGTAGTCTTGATTGGGCTCTTACTCCATGCTCCAAAGTCTTCCTTCAGATTATCCTTCAGTAAGGAGTTAGTTTCTTGAGTTTATTCCTACAGGTTACTCCCTTTTATGCTATAGTAACTGATGATGAAAATCTTGTGATCAGCTAATTCCTCTGAAAATATTCCTACATTCCATTCTACGGTATACATCATGTAAAGGCATACACACACAAAAGCCAACATATTACAGCATGTTTTATTTTCTTTTACAAGTAGGTAGCCTAATCCACATGGACAGTTTTCAGCCATAACCTAATTAAAGAAAAAACAGGTGCAAAGCTATACAGTTCATCAAAGTAATATGAAATATATTCACAATAAATGATACTTTTCATAAAACCCCTGTGCGATTTCACTTGCTGAAACTACCGCTCCTATTAAGGACTTGAATATAAACCTAATAACCACCCTCCGTGGGCATTTTGCATAAGTACCATTTCATTTACATTGCTAAGGAAGCAGTGCAGCAAGTCTTGCCTTTTAATGCAGAATGTTATTTCTGCAAAGAATGTGAATGTAAAAAAGTGTTTATTCTGCTTTATGTATATACAGGAAAGGTTAGTTTTTTTGTCTGTTTGGACAGATAAAATGATGTAGTACTTGTTTTTATTTGAAAGTGATGTAAAATTGTTGTGATATACACATGAAAGTAAAATATTTTGTAAATTGTGTTTAATTCAGGTTTTATAAATTAAGTAAATTAAATGTCCATCTTACCTGCAACAAATCCTCTTGTTTTTCAGGAACAGTATGAATTTTGCTACAGAGTGGTACAAGACTTCGTCGACACATATTCTGACTATGCCAACTTTAAATGAAGATTCACATATTATATGTTAAATAATTTAAGTGGCCATCTTCAGTTTTTGTAAATTATCCTATTAATTTATTTTATACATTGCTATTATTTACTGGTGTTTAATTTTACTAATAGCTAAGAACAAATATGATTTTCTGCTATTTCAAAGCTATCACAAGCATAGCCTACTGTACAAAGGCAAACTGTGTTACTAGTTGTACATATAATATAAATTAAGTTGAAATATTTTTGATGGTTGTTTGAACTATTATATACACTGGCACATTTTGTTATATATACAATATTAATATCAAGCCTGTCACTTCTTTGTACTGTAATGAATACAGCAGATGCCATTGAGTTCTTAGCAGAGATCTAGCATTGGGGTTCTAATAGATAAAGGGAATATATTCTGACAAATTTGATTATAGTATTCACCAAAGTGCAGTGCTCTGTGATATTACCTCATTAGTAATTTATCTATAGTATATTATGGTTTAAAAGCACCTTCCAAGGAAACATTTTTTATAAGAGGATGACTTTGCACCCCTCAGTCATACCTCATGCTGCAATGTCAGTAAAGTGCAAAAATTGTACAGAAATATTTCAAAATATAGTGAAACATATCATTATCTTTTGCGTTACTGAGTATAGACCTGTATAACATTCGAATGTGGTGACGCATCAGTTCCACATATCAAAAACCCAATCTTGTAAATGATTACCTATTCCAGATTGTTGAAAACTTTTGTTCTTTTAGTAACATCCCTTTACCATCATGTTACAAAATATAGTCTTCCCCTAACCAGATCATTTGTGATGGTAAATTTACAGCAGACAGTCATGCTGGTATTAAAGAGGGACAGGTTTAAGTTTTCAGTAACTTTTCAACCTGCTGCTGCTTAGCATATAATGAATTGGCCAGTATGCTGTAGGGAATAAGTGATAAACTTCCATTTATCATATAGCTGATAATATTACTTTAGCAATTTTTGTAGTGCTCAACCTCTTATAAGAACTGAGATACTTCATAGTATTTGAAGGATATCTTTTAAGATCAACACATTCATTCTTAGTTTTTCTTTGCATGGCTATTTTACTCTCTGTGTTTCACCTCCTTTAACTAATTCAGAGTTAATTCTTTCTTGTTGTTTTTTTTAAGTTAATTTGACCACTATTTAATTCAATAGATTAATGTTGCCTGGCAGGGTGCTTAAGCCTAAAAGATTCTCAAACATAATGTTGGTTAACTTGTTCAGCAGTATTTTGAATGATTAAGAACAGTACTTTTTTGAGAGAAACTTTCCATTTTATGACAGTTGCCTATTATTATCCATTATTTGAGCTGGTTTATATTCTCCTAATATCTATAAAAAGCAGGATTTGTGAAAAGTACAGCTCTTTTTATGTACAAACTGAATGTAATAGGCAATTGACTTGTCCTAATTTGAGACAGTTTGTTAATCAGACAAGCTGGATAGGTCTGCATTCCTATTTCTGTAATTTCCTATCCTCCTTAGACAAGAACTAAGGTACTATTTTCTAGGATAGATAAAGATAACCAGAGATATTCTGTAATTTTTCACAAAGTTCCATTTTTTATACAGTTTTGAGAAAAATTACAGATGCAGTGGTAATTTTTACAAAGAAGAATCTGTGTCTAGACAAGCCAAAAGAAAAAAATGTCCTTAGAAATTAGCCGTTTGTATGATGACATTGAGGTACTCTATGGTTTTATGTTAATGTGTAGTAATATTTCTCCTGAAGGAAGTATAACAGCTCCCTAAGAAATAGCATTATTGAATCGTAACACACTTACCAGTGATTTTTTTGCTTAAATGCTAGCCATATAAACTTTGTCATCTTTGACATAATGACTAAAAATATATCAGAACTATCTGATAGCTGTCACCATTGTTACTAATGTATGCAGTGTTCACATACTCTGCCTGTTGAATGTATTGATATTGGAACTATTTAGTTTCAGTAACATATATCCCATAAAAGTAGTGTTTTCTTCTACATACTTAAAACACTATTTTCCCTGGACCCCCCCCTTTCATCAACCATGTGCCTTCTGATTATAGTTATAAAACACCAAGTACGCCACGCCTTGAAGTACAGAATATATTTTACACATCTCAAATTTAAAGAGACATTTTTGTTGAGATGACTCTTTCATCTACTTTCAAACTTCATTCACCTTGATTCACAGCCAGATTGGTTGTGATTCAGTGAACTGTCTGTGAAGCTGTATTCTTTACCAGTTCTTATTTGGCAGGTTGAGTGAATTTCTTAAGTTTTACTTTTATTATAGAATCAGTTTTTAGTTTCTGCATACACAGTTTGTTAAAACAGTGTACAGTGCTTCATGGCTGTAACTTATGTATTGTAAGCACATGGACTGGTATGTACTGCCATTCAGGTCTTTAGTTAACTTCATAAGGGAAGAAGTCAAAAATACTATTTCTGCTTTAAAAGACATACAAACTTTTTGAGAAAGCCAAAATGTGTATCAGATCTTAGACTGTGGTAATGTCAAGTCAGAGACCTGTTTATGTAAATTATAGTGCACAGACATTTATCATGAAACATAAATCATGTTTTTGTTGGTGTTGCTTCAAGAGGAATCGACCTATGTCGTTCCCAATTAGAAGTTAGTCCTCTATCATATTTGCCTAATTGAATCACCTTTCAAATTCAGATAATTCCAGTATGGAGTTAATTAAAACTGGCAGTCATTTTTGCTTATTGTCTTCCTAGTAAAAAGCACTTGATGTATTTGTAATAACTATGTCTGTTTTTGTACATAGTTTATTAAAGAAGTACAACAGAAAAAAAATTATTTGTGAAGGTTAAAGGAATCTTGATCTCATAGTCATATTTTAGAGTGTTTTTTTTTTCCTTTAAAATAATTATAATAATTCTTAAAAAGCATGAAAAAAATGCATTTACATGCTAAACATTGATTAGAAAACAATTTCTGATCTGTCTGCATTTAAACTAGTCACTGAGTGACTGTTGCCATCTGTTTACATTTGTTTATCTTAATGAACACTTCACAGAATTTTAACTTGTGTAGGTAGCTATTTTTATGTATTATATTGTTTTTAAATTTTAAAGTTAAGCCTGATAAATGTACTTCAGATATTTTTGGATGTTGTCATGGACCAAGTATCGAAGACAATATTTCTATCTTAAATCAAATTAAATTGCATTAATTTTTACAAGCACTTTGCCTGTTTAATAATGTTGTGTTTATATCAAGGGCTGTCTAAAATGATTACAGACTTGTAGTTTGCTGTTCTTTTGTTTATTATTTCAAGTGAATCTTTTATCCATTCACTTACTCTTTGTATATGTGAACGGCAAGATGTAATATATTCCATAGCAAAAGAGGATGTCTTGTATGATATACATTTTATTATTTCTGTTTCTTTTAAGAATAATATATTTTCTGATAAATTGTTCCACAAAGTATTTCATATGACATTAAAGAAAGCAGAAATTCCTCACTCACATCTTCTTTGTGAATACAGAGCTTTTGAAGACTGAACAATATAAGCATTATGAATTAAGATACGGAATGTTCTTGATATGACTCCCCAAACTTTTTAATTTAAGTTTTTCTGTCAATTTTAATATTACTTTTTGGAATTCAAAAGAGCAGTGATACATGAAGCTGGTATCAGAAACGTTTACTAGCAAAGAAGGTGTAACAGGATTTAACAAATAACCAAAAACGTACAAACAATTATAAATGGAAATGATTTGGAACATTCAACTATATCATGCATTTTAACATTTGGTTTAATTTATTACACTACTAACCATTGGTTACTTCCCTTTAGATTAAACATTGTAAAATCAAAATATTCACACGCAGATGTGAAACAATTAGAAGTAATTTCCTAGTGCAATGGAGAGAAAGTGTTATAATATAGAGCAGAAGAACTTCAAAAAATAAATAGAAAAATAGCAAAGGAACAAATGAATTAAAAAATATGTTAATGTAAATAAATATTATAGTTATAACAGCATTAATATTTAGATGTAATAGTAGATGTGTAACTAGATGAAAAAAATAAGAGGGCCATATTCAGAAAGTTTTGCCGCATCATGCTAAGTGGATTTGCAAGACAAGAGGTCACATGCAGGGTGGATGTGATTCAGAAAATCCAGCTACATTGCATGGATAGGCTAAATATTGTGGTTAACCATGGTTTATGCTAATGACTATATAGTGAAGTGCCACGCATGATACTGAGGCAAAGCAAGATGGCAGGCATTTCAGAAACTTCACAATGTCAGCAGTGATGCTGCCCTCACTTTAGATTTGAACTTGGCCATATGACCATGTTCAGATGGATGACGTTGTGCAAGTATGCTTGAGGTTACCACAGCCATTGTAAATGTATATCTATAGGAGGATCTCATTGCAGCTGCTTTGCCTAATGGTGCATGATGTTGCTCCTAGACAAATAAAACATAAAGTATGTATATAAAATATATATATGCAAAACAGCATATGTGTGTGTGTATATATATATATAATATAAATATATATATATATATATGTGTGTGTGTGTATATGTATATATATATATATATATATATATATGTATATATATACACACACAGAGATTATATATCTGTATATATACTTATATGTATATGTGTGTGTCTATGTATGTACAGTATGTATGTATGAGATGTATGCATATGGGTGTTGTGGTGTAAATCAAATTTTACTGTGTCAACACATTTATTGTTGACCCACGTTGGTCGACATATACATATATTCAAATGCTGTACAAGATCGACAGTTCCCAGGTTAGGGTGATATGCCCTTTCCCCAGGATTGTGCGAACTTGGAGATAGTATATACAATAATTACTGGGAGGTGTAGGGGTGTGGGTGGGGGGCTTGCCCCCCAGGGAAAAGACATCTTTGCTTTGGTTGGATATTCTGTGTATTAGCCTCAGAGCATTTGCGACAGTGTGTCAATGTGTTTTTGTCGACATAAGTGCTTCGACATTAAGCACATTAACATTTGTGGATTGTCTATTTGTGGTAAATCCATCTCTCTCTTACTATGTGTGTGTGTCTGTCTATATATATATATATATATATATATATATATATATATATATATATATATATACAGAAAACTGTCAGTGTGTTGAAAACTAGCACCAGTCTGAACATATCCATAGGCAATCCAACTAAGAAAATAAAAAGGGCAGAGCATAGTTATTCTGTTATTGCTAACATTTCTGTATTTTTGAATTGTGAAATGTTTTGTAGTTCTGCTGGGCTGAGTCTGAAATTGATTAGTACTGATGAGTGCTCTACCCAGTGAAGAAATACAAATAATTAAATAAAATCACAATTTCCACAGGTGAGGAAGAGCACTGGCTGTAACAAGACATGCACTAGATGAACCACCAATCTAGCTAGAAGTCTGTGCTCTAAGGCTTCTTCCTTCACACAATGAGGCTGTCTTTCTGCCATTGTGTAGATTCACCTGGCTGAGCACATCACTGTACTAATTAGGGCTCTGCGCATTATTGTTTCAGAATCATTCAATTTGCACAATTAGCAAATCTGGTACACATTGTTGATATTTCTACATGATACCATGTACAAACACCTGTGCACCTGTGGGAAGCTCTGTGGTCATGATAGCAGCCAATTATTTTAAGGTTTTGGTTATTGTCATCCCATATATTAATCATCTACAAATGGAGTCATTGAAGAGCATGTATTCTTAGCAGCATACAAAAGGATGAAGGACTGCTATGCTTCAAACCTTAAAGTGCCGTTGGAACCATAAAAATACAATACCTGTATTTTCTGTGTTTGACACTCATCACTCATATGAAGTACCCATCAATGCCCATTGTTGTTTGGAGGGTTGGACATGTGAGAACTGTTTTGGGAGCCAGTTCTCTGCAATTTTTCCTGAGAAATTTAAAGTTGAGACATTATAGCTGGAGAAGGAGAGGGTAGTGCTCCTTTTGGAGCACAGAAGCGGTGTGAGGAGTGGCCCAAGATTTTTCTGAATGTCCTCCATAAGGAGTATAGCTGGAGGCTTCTGCAGGAGGGCTTTACTGGGTCAGAGTGTAAGTCAGATGCTGGAAGTAGTTTGCCAAAGCTGCCACCCATGCTACTGGCATCCCATGCATGGGGGAATAGTGTTATCATTACACTGAACTAAGTCATCGCAAGTCTGACATCCTTTGCCAATGGATGGGTGAAGGTAAGGTGCAGTCACTACCTCCTTACTGCAAGTAGAAAATCATTTAATTAGCCAAATAACCTGCCAGTGCATGCCTGCATCCAATTTTTCTTCCTGACCTTTTTATGTTTCTGGCCTCTGTAGAGACTGAGTGGAAGAAGCAGATGCACAAGAGAAGAATGGATTGCCTAAGTGAGCACTCGGGTGAGTTTACATGCTGTCATAAAAGTATCTGGCAGTACACAGTAATGTATATCGGTAAGAATATAGTAACACAGTGGCATTGCTGGCATAGATCAAACGTATTAGCATGACTGTGTGATGTTCTAAGTGTGAAATTATGACCAACTGAAAAACACTGTGATAAAAGAACCAGAGAAGACCCACTGAAAATTGCTTTAGCCTGGCAATTATTGCTTAAAGCAATTGTCAGTGGGTCTTCTCTGGTTCTTTTATCACAGTGTTTTTCAGTTAGTTTTGGTTGTTGCACTGTGTGCCATTTTAGAGGTTTTGTGCCATTATGACCCTGAATAGGTGGACAACCAGATCTTCTTAGTAAGCATCTTTGTACTCACATCGATGAGGATGTTGTGGGTTCAGTTGCCACCCCCAACACTGTTATGATCACAAAAAATATTTCTTGTATATTTTTCTGTCCATTTAGTATCAGTGCACCAGTAAAAGAGCCATATATGTAGTATCAGCATTATTAGTTAGCTCTGTGTCTTACAAGTTACATTAGGATTGGCTGTCCTTTACCAATCATCTGTGATTGATATGTGGATGCCTGAGTAGCATAGCTCTCAACTGTCCAAATTTTCACAGAATGTCCAGATTTTGCCTTATATTTTTGGTCTGTTTCTCATAAAATGATGTTTTTCTGGCAAATCACTGAGGACTGAAGTCAGAAAATAACGGCAAATAGTTGCGTTTCAGATCCTTATCCTTCAGAAAATTAATGCTAATGCAAAACCTGTTAATCTGACAACTTTCTAAGTTTGTAAGAACAATATTTAAAAAGTGTCCCTATTTTTTGGGCCTTTGCCCCCCATTATTTGTGGCTTTGTATGGATTTCTTGCACTAAGAGGTTGAGAGGTATGATGAGCAGTGTTTACTTTATATATGTACAGTATTCTCAGATGTAGAAGTGCTTCTCTGACCACAGGCACACATTGGTCTATGTAAATAGTCTTAGCCATTACTCTTCTATACTACATGTTATGGTGGACGTGGTTGTTGTGTCTCTCCCCTGTGTGTGTGTGTGTGTGTGTGTGTGTGTGTGTGTGTGTGTGTGTGTGTGTGTGTGTGTATGTGTGTGTATATGTGTATGTGTATATATGTATTTTAACATCTGTTTAGTCGACAAAATTTGGTTAGACATGTGACAGGTGTGCAAGACTGCACAATTCTCCGGTTTGGTGAATATGTCCTTTCCCTGATATTGTGCGATCTCTGAGTTAATACATATAATTAGCACAGGTTATTGGACACAGTGAGTCTTGCCTCCTTTAAAAAACATGCCTTGTCCTGTGTTTTTAGCTTTAAATTTTGCCTGCACCAAGGTTATTCTTCAGCACATGCGTAATAGTGTGTTGACATTTGCATTTGATTAAATTCAGTAGATCCATGTGTGTGTATGTGTGTGTGTACACACACACACACACACACACACACACACACACGTGTAGTGGACACGTGATCGTATGCTTGTTAGATCAAACATTTTGTTAGGTGGGTTGTTTTTCCACACTGCCGGTTCATTTAGGATGCCAACTTCTTCGTGTGCAGGATCACTATAGAATAGAGTGGGTTTTTGCCCTTTCCCCACTCTTTTCTGTAGATATAATTAGCAGAGGCTGTTGGGGCAAAACTCCTTCACATGGGGGGGGGGGGTGCAATGGGGCTTGCAAATTTTTTCATTTTTGTTTTGCATGCACCAAAGTTTGTGCTTGCAGCACGTGTACCGGAATGTCAAATGGTATAGTTTCAACTGTTTTTGGTTGATGTAGTATATGCCAGTATAGTGGGTCTGTCATCTACTCACATATAACCATACAGCCTCAGATAGACAAATCACACACACACACACACACACACACACACACACACACACACACACACACACGCTTGTGGCATCCCTGATTGTTTAATTCTTTGCAGAATACACTTTGCAATGCATTATAATGATTTGCAAACTGTGTTCGGTTTAACTGTATCATTAACAATAATAGTTATAAAAAGTTTTTCATTGTATTTGTATTTCTTTTCACCCACCCTCTTTGTCATTATCCTTTCTTATACATACATTTTCTTGACTTATCTTTTTTATTTCTGTCAATTTTTATTTATTTTTTTGTTATATGCATCAGCACTGCAGCCTACAATTAGCCCACCAGCAAAGCCTGTCAGCCACTACAAGTGGCAGCAACAGCAGTAGCACCACCACCATCACCAGCTGAAACACCCAGAGCATTTGGTTCTCAGCCTGCCACAGTTGCCAGCACACCTGCTGCCCTACCTACACCACCTGCACCAAAGGAAACCCTGCACTTGAGGTTGGTACAGTGGAACTGGCCAGTAACAGTACAAGTAGAGGTGACACTTTTCTCACCTATCACCAGTTAGCATACACTGTGGGCATATCATTGACAGAAGATGGGATGCCTATATTGGCCACATGAAGACCACTCTGTGGTGACTTTTTCAGTCATGTCCCTGCTCAGCACTAGTTCTACCTTCTCACCTAGATGTAGCAGTACCCAGGGTAATGACTAACTTCCTACTGTGGCTTATCTGGCAGAGACTGAATCTGCAAATATTCAGACCTGTTCCCCAACTGTGTGTTCCCTCCCTTTTGTGTCCATGCCTGCCCCTTTTGGTCTAACAATCCTTCCCTCATCATTGCCTTTCCTCTGTTTGTTTGATGTCTCCTTTCTCAGTGTGTTCCCCCCAGCCTCACTGGATTACCCCACACCCTGATAGTCTTGTCTGTCCTTTACTGCTATCTAAGCTACTCCTCTTACATTCCTTTTACATCTTTTCCTAACTTTCCCTTCTCTTAAAAAATGAGCATTTGTCCCACAGACAAACAATTTTCCTCCTACTCCACCTCCATTCTGGTCATTCATTATTTGCTTACCTTCTGTGCTACCCTCTGCTTGCTCTCCATTTTCATTTCTGTCCCCCTACTTCCATTCCCAACCTTTAATTTGGCCAGAAAAGAGAGAGAAACCCACCACACACATGCAAAAAAAGGGCTTATAAAAAAATTATCGTTTTGTTATCATACAGTGTGAGATGGCGTATGGAAAGCACTCTCAATGCCCATAGGTATATCCAATGAAAAATGGTACTTCTTATTGTATAGCAAAAATGAAGTCCAATCTATGTCATTATTCCAGATATTGCCATTAGTCACATAAAGGAGGTGAGCACTATTGCATGGCAGTTGTCAGATATGAAATGGTATAAAGTTTATGCCTTTGTTTTGACTGCTGCAGTTGTTCAACTTGCTAATGACCTGCTTTATAACCTGTCAGTCCACAGACTGGGATATTCTAATCCCCTCATGGTTATATTTATTTCACGTTTTGGCCTCCATTCTGTCCATGAGTAACGTTCCCCTGATATGTGTTTCCTTGAACCCTTCAATATGTCTCCTGCAGTAGCATACCTAGCTAATGCTGTGTTTGAGATTCTCAGTGGAGAACGTTGTGGGTTCAGTCCTCATGAAGCCTGTCTTTTGACTACTGCTTCCCTTCTACTGCTGGGTAAAATTCCCCTGATATGCATTTTCCTGATCCCTTCAGTATGACTCTAACTCACTTAGTTAATTCTGTGTTTAGAAGAAAAATCACTGAACTGGGTAATGGGATGAAACTCTTCCTGGCTGATATTTTGTTTTTCATTACATTACCATTATAGTATTGGCACACTGATAAAATAAAAATATGATGTCAGAAGTGGTGTAGTTCTGCATATCATGTTACTTTACTGTATCTCACCTCCCTCCACCTTGTCTGCGGTTTCACATTTTGTTTGTCTAGGTATTTCAAATGAATGTCTGTGTATGTGTCATACCCCACTTCTCTGTTGTGTTCTGCATCCCATCTGTGCTCACCCTCTCCTTTTGTAGTCTTCTGTCAGTTTGTTGTTTTTGTTGGTTTATAGCACCTCTACACACAAACTGTAGCAATCATAGCTTTACTTTGGTCCATAAGGCATTTCTGTTGCCTTGAGTCACAACAGCCAGTCAACACATTACCTTTCCAATGTGTGTCTGATTGCTCACTAACTACCATAAAGGCTTATTTATGGTCCATGTTTACATCTGCTGCTCGTATTCTGTTTAGGACTGCAACTTGATTTAACATAATTTTACTGCAAGTCTCTACTGCAGCCAAAAGGAGAAGCTTCTAGTCTCACAAACTGACCTGGCCACATGCATTTGTTATGAGCTTCAGGATTCATCACACACACGTGGTAAACAGTAATGGCTTGGCCACATTCGTGATGTGGCATTTTTATATGTTAAATAATATGCTTAAATGAAAGAACAAAAAGTAATTCAAGGTGCAGTAGAATAATTAAGTTACAATTTGTGTACTTTAAAACTTGTTCAAAGGTAAATATCTGCTAGATTGCATTCAGTGAAAACCAAGATACACGAATATCATTCCAAATTTGGGATAGGTCTGGAAAATTGTAGTTCAGCGTATTGGTAGCTACCCATTTACTAACATGAATAAAGTTAATTATGAAACATTTATTCAGGGCTTTTTTCAGTGATAAGATGTACACAGTACATGGTTTTAGATGACTTCTAATTGCCCATACACTGACTTTCAATCACAGTACATAATGCTCTGCTAAATGCACTTTTAAAGACGGTGCTTCATACTCTCAAATTGTAACAGAATGTATTGTAAGGCACGGTCATGGGTAGCCTGTACTTTTCTCATGAGGTAGTGTTCTAGGCATTCAGAGGAGACCCAAGGTGGCATTTATACTGCTAAGGAAAATTTGGCCAGGGCATCAGGGAATGTGCCGCACACTTTTCAATAGGTGCTGTGGGATCTTTTACATTCTTCTGAGTTACTACTAGCAGATGGGACCTCAGTTTAATGACTCATTGCAGGACAGCTACTTATGGTTGTCACATCTGCTTGATCTACTTATTTCTGTCAGTGAGGTGATATGGATGGGCATAGCATGTCTTAACATGGACTACGAAATAGTAGTAAAGCAGTGATGTCTCCATTACTAGGATATAATGCAATCCCATCTTATTTTGAAGGCATGGAAGCCATTGCACTTCTAGACGAGGATTTTACTATTAACTAACTATTCAAAAAGTCTGTATATGTAGGAGACCTACATAAGTTATACCATACTGGCAGAGAACAGGATGCTCCTCTGTATCATCCTACCTATTCACTTGCCTTCATAATTTGCTGCTGCTCTTTCTGCGGTCCTACCTCACTTTTGATGCTTTCCTTTAATACACCACCTTGAGTATCCCCTTCCCTCTAATCTATACCCACACAGCTCAGTGGCCCATGCCTTCTTGTCACTTGATGCAAATATTTGTTTAGAATTGCAAAGTACATTTTGTACCTACAGCAGCAGCATCTGTCGAAAGCACTAACTAAATGGGCAGAAGATGCCTCACTATGACCCATGTAATTTCAGCCCTACTTAGCACGGCTCACCAGTGAAGTGGACACACACGTTTAAGAGGTATACTTGCAAGTTGTTATTGACCTTTCTGTCATGCATCTCCATTGTGAAGATTTTACATTGCATTGAGTTTCTCTGTAGTGTATCATAGTGCGATAGCCAGTGGTATGTCTTTTGGGCTTTTCCCCCATTTCTCCACTGTGACATGAGCATGGAGTTCATCTCCAAACTTTTGGGGGAAGGCGTTATTGGTTTTTTGACTCACCATTTTCAAAATTAGATTTTTAATAAATGGGGTTTGGTAACAGACCACTTTGTCCAGGGACATCTTCAGAAGGGGGTTCGACAATGTTAGTGGGAGTTAGGAGCACAGGAGGAGAGGAAAGGGTTAAATGAGAAAGGGGGATGATTAGGAGGAAATGAGGTAAGGGAAGAGAGGGGCTAAAGGGGTGTTATGCAAGTGTAACTGGGTAAGGAATCACATTTTGGCATGAACTTGCTAAGGCAAGATCATGTCCCAGATGACCTGTAGGTATTCTGAAGCAGGTAAGCCTTGGAAGGAATAATGGTAGGAAGTTGGAGGAATATATATATATTGTTTCTGTCTGTGCTTATAATACTGGTGATGATTTACAAAGGATTTCTTATGGGTTGCTTGTGTCGTAATTTGTAATACTGGTGGGATTGGGGTGACTTTAATGTGGAAATGGTAAGTCACTTGGTTGCTGTTGCTGGGGGCTATTTTCATTATTAGTAGTATTGGTGGGTTTGGACTGAATTCAAATGTGTACAGTTAAAGACCTCAAAATATAAGATCTTTGCATATTGCTGCATTTGGATGTATGAATTAAGGTTTGCAGCTGCATCTGGGGCTGGGGTTTGGTATTTATGGATCCTCATTAAGTGGCTGTCCTAGTTTGGTTTAAGATAGGGTTATTTCAATGGGGGTGATGGGTTGTTGTGAGAGCAGTTGGGTGAGTAATTGTTCCATGATGACTCTTTATTGGTGGTGGAGTGCTCACCGTGTAACTCTTCATTTGCTCATAATAGTAGGGCTACAGCCCTTGCTTGCATTGTGGTGGTGAGCGAGCTGTTCCCGGGCTTAAGTATAGCTGCTGGTAATATTCATTGCTGCACATGCAGAGTAACAACCCGGGCCGTTAACTGTTTTGGTGTGGTCAGGGTTTAATGAGTGAATCAGTAGTTCAGTGAACACTTCGATTACTTTTAGGTATAATAGTAGGGATTATGCGGTTTGGCAGACTTTAT
Source organism: Protopterus annectens (assembly GCF_019279795.1). Lineage (NCBI taxonomy): Eukaryota > Metazoa > Chordata > Ceratodontiformes > Protopteridae > Protopterus > Protopterus annectens. Next base: position 398,972,545 of record NC_056748.1, on the reverse strand, counting down.
TTTGTTTTACAACTCATCATGCACGTTACAAGGGGGCTGGATCATTTCATATAGGAATCAGAAACTCCAGTAATGTTATGCAGGCAACTGAAGTAGTTCATTTAAAAAAAAAGTTTCATTGCCACTAGTCGGTATGGAGTGTAGAGTAGCTGAGAAGCAGTCACTAGGAAGGGTTCACTGTGGCTTATATGCAATTACGGCTAGAGTCACTCATTGAACCAGTTGAGATGTATATTACAATGACCAGATTTAGGAACTAAGGCACTAAGTTTCAAGCATCTTTCGCAGCTTCTTAATGGAAGAGAGCCAGACACAGCTTGAATAATGGGGACAGAATTTTAAATGTTGCTGTAATACACTTACAGGTTTATTGACATAATGCAATTGGGGTAATTGCCATTTTGCAAGATAGGGGGTCTGAAAGTCTAATTATGTCATTATGTGGTGACTTTAATCCTCAGTGATTTGCCAAAGTACACAAATTACAGGGGAAGTATGCTTTGCTTACATGAGGAGGCCACAAAGTAAGGGGGTTTCCCGGGCAATGCAGCGCAGGTCAGTTAAACGCATACTAACACAAAGCCTGTCATTCTACCACATTCTAAGCATAGCCAACTGTCACGTTTGAACTGCTGTATGGAGTGGTGGATCTGAAGCAGCCGTAGGGTAGTGGCATACCTCTCAACTGCACTGATTTTAACAGAATGGCCAGAGTTGCTTTAATTTGGGTCTGCTGACATAACGTTGTGGTTATGGCCAATTGTGGGGAACGCTGAGACCGATGTTCAAGCCTTAAAGCAGAACCTTATTTTCTAGCCACTGTAAGTTCCTACAATCGACATTAAAAGATAATGATAGACAACTGAGCTGCAGACTACATGCCTATTGGAAAATTCATGGAAAAGCAAAATCTGGTCTTCTATCTGCTTTAAATGCGTAAGTACAAAGTTTATCAGTGTTTCTGTTGTGGGGGCTTTGCTTGTGCCAATCCAGTATTTGTGTCCACTGATGTGTGCGCTGGATTACAGATGGTGCAGTGGTGTAGAGGTTTCATTGTCGCAGTAAGAGGTTTTGTGGTTTGATTCTTGAGACAGAGCAGCTGACTTACTTTTTAACACCTGCCAAGTTAATTCTTCACATCCGCACTTGTATGCAAGTTGTGCAGGTGTCGATGAAATCCAATTAATGTAAAAAAAAAAAAAAAGTCAGAACTGTGGGGGGGTGGGGTCAGGGAGGAGAGAGGATTGACCTGCTGGGGTATGGACATTTGGGCCTCTGCTCAGATGCCTTGATGTAGTTAGGCATCTGCAAGTTATCTAAAAAAAAAAAAAAGTGATGGGTGCAATGCATAACTACAGTGTGTCAGATAACTGTGGGACACAATTATGATTGATGTCATGTATTGCTGTAAGATGGGTGCCTGTTCTGTGGTCATGGAGAGATGGACCTTGGTTGTGGGAAGCAGGCATTTTTGTTATTGGTGTCTGTGGATGTCAATGAGGTTGGTTTGGGTACAGAGCATGGTAGTTTGGCTGCCAGTTTCCTTTTGAAAGGGGTCACAGGTGATGAGTCATACCTTTCATCTGTACAGATTTTTTGCAGAATGTCCAGATTTTGCCTCATAATTTTGGTCCATCTTTCATATCATTGTGGTTTTCTAGCAAATCATTGAAGACTTGTGTCAAAGAGTAACAGATATTTGAGTTGCAGACTTCATACCCTTCAGAAAATTCATGCTAGTGGAGAACTTGTTCTATTTACTTTCAGAGTCGGTAACAGCAATATTTGGGTCTTAGTCCCCATTTATTTATGGCTTTGCTCAGAATTCTGTTATAAGAGGTTGAGAGGTAAGGTGAGAGGTGTTTCACAGGTAAAAGTATATCAGTTTTGGAACAGCTGTTGTACATGCATGTAGCGCAATTAATGGTCGGTGACACCTTTATCTTCAACTGATAGCTCGAAATAGTACAGGTATCCACATAACATTCAGATATTGCTTTAGTTTTGGTCTGTTCTTTATAAAATGTGGGGTTGCATGGTAAATCTCTCTGGCTAACTAATGGCCATGCATCTTACTTTTGGATTCCATATTTCTGAGGCGAAGCATGCTAACACCAGTTCGGTTAATCTAGCAAATTACTGAGTTTATAGGAACAATATTTTAAGATCCGTCACTATTGTAAGCCTTTGTTCCCCATTATTTTAGGCTCTCTCAGATTCTTTCATTAAGAGATGGAGAAGAATGGACCCATATTAGTCTATTTAAAATATATATCAAAAAAAAAAAAAAGGAGGGGGGATTGTGGTTTTTTTTTTAGCAAGTCATTGAGATGCTTGGGAGCTTATGGTGGAGTGAGGAGGCAAGGGCAGGCATTTTGAGTGAACACTTCGACTGTGGAGGATGTAGACAAGGGGGGGGCATTAGAGGGCAGACTTTGAGTTCCTCCTTTTTTACAAGGAACCTCAGGGAGTGTGGACTTTGACCTCAGATGGGGGCATTTCCAGGGATGAAGCCCACTTCAGAATAATTGGTGTTCTGGAGGAATTGCACTCCTTGTTTAACCATCGTAAGTTGTTACCGTTAGACACTTGTAGAGCAAAGGAGTTCAATGGTGAAGCTGCTAAGGTCACACTTTCTAATATTTTATAACAGATGAATATGAATTTATGGTTAAACTTTCTTTTTGGTTAAGTGTGATTGCACAAGGATATTCTGGTAGTTCTGGTAGTGCTTGCTTGCAGAGATGTTCCCAAGTCTGTTAAGGAATTAAGTTAACTTGGCCCATGTAATACGGTATAACTCTTAGTATAGCAATTGTGTGGTGAAACAGGTATTGTGAGGTTGGAATTATCCTTCATACATGGTATTGGCTTGTAACATACTCAAATTAGTAGCTCACTTTACGTTTTGTATTTCAGCAGGTGTCATTTGGATGCATAGGATCAGTTATTGCCATTGTGGCAGAATACAGTTTTGGCAGCAGTATGTTTCTTTGCTGGCTGCAAAAGGATTTGATGGGGGATATGGTGGTGCCAAGTTATTGAGATCCAGGGAGGCAGGGCAGGGTTGATGGTACTGTTGATGATTAAGGTAGGCCCTAGGCAGTACTTAGTGTCATTAAGAAGTTTTGTTTGTGTGTGTGCAGACAATTACAGCTTTCTTTTCTTTTGCAGATGAAGAGCAGAGTGGCCATCAGTGATGGGATTGCAGATGGGGAAGCGCAGCATGAGCATCCATCAATGGCTGGACAGAAATGGATTGGCAATGTGATGCATTCTGCTGGGGTGGATGTTCCTGCAGCTGGAGTGGTACATGATGAGGTTGCAGGTAATACTACATTATTAGGGGCTCTTAAGGCACATCAGAGTCAGTGTGGTTTGTGAGTAGCATGGGAAGAAGTGAGGATGAGTTATGTGAGGGGCAGAGTAAAGCAGGTTTGGGGATTGTTTATGATGACTTTGAGTCTGTGTGGTCCTGTGGCAAGGCTAGGCAGATACATTGCTTGGTGGCCTGTGTGTGTTGTGTTTTTTTTTCTCTTTCTTTCTAGGTGTGGGGTTTGACAGAGCATTGTAAGGTATGCAGGTGTGGGGATGTGTGAGGAGCTGGTTTTCCCTATTTAGGCAGAAGTTTGAAGGTTCATACAATCAGTTGTTTTAGTGTCACTAGTGGATGCAGGTCATGGTTTGTTTGATTTACCAGTGGCCAAGGTATTACAGGGTGGGGATTTTGGGGGATTTTGAGGGGTGAAGATTTGGAACAATGATGGAGTAAGAATGTCATGAAGCTCATCAGGGCTATTGAGTTTTACAGATTTAGGGAGGAAGGGTTTTTGGCTTGTTGGCTGGGAGGATGTCTGGAAGGGGATGTACATGAAGGAAGGATGTTGGGAGGAGGAGCATTAATATTTGGAGTTTAAGTTGTCAGGTGTTGAAGGTCAGTTGAAGTTGTGGGAAATTATTCATTTTTTATTTGGACAATAGAGCAATGGTATAAACTCTTGGCTTTGTCAGGTGAGGTTTTGACAGGTAGGTATATGATAGGGCATTGCAGGATTTTGTTAAATTGTGTTTAGGCTTGGGTGGGAACAAGGTAAGGCAGTTTGGTTGGTCAAGGTGGATTTAGCTCCGATTAGTATAGTTGCACAGGTAACAGAGTTATGTGATTTTAAAAGCCTGGGATGGTGAGTCATATAATTGAAAGGTCGGGGTAACTTTGATAATGTAAAGACTGAATTATGCCTATTGGCAGGTTTTGTTGTACAGGTCGGAGGTGATAAATGGAGCTCTGCTGGGTTACAATTTAGGGGGCTGTGCCTTTATGGATGTGTTGGCTTTATGCATGCATTGAATTCCATTAACAAGGCGGTGCATTAGCCATCAAATGCCATGTTGGTCATTGGATGTTTGCCTTGTAATAGAGGGTGCAGTGTTTGAATTATTAAAGTGATCTGTGTGAAAAGAAAAGCCATTGTGGGTCACTTCATATTCTTTGGGTGGCAAAAGAAGGCTGCAGTTTGGCAAGATGGCATGCAGCTGGGCTTGCTTTGTTGTGTATGGCTTTGGGTTTGGTGTTTTAGGGGTAAATTTGCCAGGTAATGTCCTGGGAATAGTTTCAAGGCTGTTGTTGGTAGTTAGGATAAATACAGACATGTTTGATTTACAGAGGTCTTACAAGGGTAGGAGTTTTATTTTGGTATTGGCGAGGGATCATTTCATTTAATTTCATTGAATTAGGCAACTAGTTGCTTTGGGTAGTTATATGATAGAGCTTTGGGATAATGATGATGAGGGATCCAGTTTGGTCCATAGAGGATGAGGTACACCAAATGATGTTTCAGCTTCAGTTTGTTTTTTTCCGGAAGGTTATTTACGTTTGGAGGATTTTGTGGGAAGTCTGGCTATGAATGAGGGAGAAGAGGGACATGCTTTCCCTCTTCTGTTCCCCCTTTGATGTTGGATGTTCATTTCAATGAGTTGAGAAAGGAAAGTTAGCAGTTGGAGACTGCTTGATAAATAAAATAAGTAAGTGGAGGGAAGGACATTGATTGTGGGTGTAATTAAATAAATGGTAAATGAAGTGAGTGCTGAGACGCTTCTCCATAAGTGAGTGAGTGGAGGTATAGACATGCTTACTGGGTCAGGATGAGTAAGGTCGCACTGTCCTGATTAGCATTACATGGATGTTTTATGCTGTGATTAAAATCAGCTATATTATTTCCAGTTGTAATTAATAAATATTGGTTAACAAAGTTATATTTATGGAAGTTTAATAAAGGTTGTCAAATGTCATTTGGTGTGACATGTCTACTGAAGGGGACCAGGACAAATGGTGAGCCAAAAAAGGAATTGTTGCCAGATGATTAGATCTTCATGAAACAACCTCACACATCAACATATCTCGTATTTTGAAGAATGAAATAGCAAACCTTTCCCTTAAAAGTTGATCACAAAACAGGAACCAAAAACGATATGATGAAAAAATTGTAGATCAACCACCACGTAGAATAAAATGAAATCTTTATTACAAAGAATGAGCGCTTTCGCGTGCTTCCAGAGGCACGCTTCTTCAGATTAGGTATAAAAACAATAATGAATCTCTCTGTATATATAGTAAAGCTATGATTAATTAATTAGTTAATTGATTCAAGTTAAACAATTATATTTAATTAAAACATTAAATGGTACCAATATTTCAATAAGGTACTAGCTTCTCTCAAGTGCTAAACTTATAAATTATCAAAGCAGAAGCTAAGAAGCTACCGGTTAATCAAACAAGGTATGAAACAGTCTGTCACATCCCAGTTGAAAGAACCACTGTGTTGTTGTATACAAACCAAACACCCATATTGTCAAAATCTATAAACAAATAAATTAATGGGCAAACAAGTCTCGCAAACTCAGCAATTAAATCTAAAAACATAAACACTGTTTTAAAACAACGTACATATAAAACTCAACGTCAACATATTTACATCTATAACTTGTAGAATTATTCAAAGTTATGCTGATGTGTATTAGAGGCATATATCATGATCTAATGTTGCCTGATATTCATTGTAAAAGATAAATATGTGTAAATATATATAAAAATGTGTAAAACTGAATTTCTGAAAATTGTTATTTTTTGTTCAAAATTCAACTAACGAATAAATATACAAAATTTTCATCAATTATATATTTATATATTTTTTAAAAAGATGTTAATATTAGTGTTTAAAATTGTTATTATTATAATTTACTATATTGGAAATTTCATGAAATAATAATTATATTTAAACTAAATGCATGTCACATAGTGATGATAATATTTACAAATATATATAAAAATAGTATGTATAAATATAAATATGAATATCAATAAATATATAAATATCAATAAATATGTATATAATATCAAATAAATTTATGAATAAATAAATAAATATTATAAATTGACTATATATCAGTTTTAAAATAGTGCATGTATATCAAAATTTTCAATCCATGTAAAGACTATGTTGAAATATGTATAGTATGTTATAGTATATCTTAACTGTATAAGAAATGAAGCATGAAAACATTCGTATAAGGAACAAATGACAAAATAATACTCAATAGACCTAAATCTGTACAACTAAAATATCTATAAATATCAATAAACATATATATAAATATTTAATCAATGATGTTTTCGTTTCTTTAAAAATGATCTGATACTGACATAGGTATTCAGGCCTGGATAATTTTGTGCCCGAAACCTGAAGATCCAGTCTAATTCTAGATTTTCTAGATCATTAAAGTTGTCACCCTTTCTCTTATTTAAAGATCTTTTTTGTAACACCCTGAAAGTAAATTTGTGTTCTGGATATTCTATAATATGTTTAGATAATGCATTTTTAGAATCTGCCTTCCTAATTGCATATACATGTTCCTGTATTCTATCTCTAAGCCTTCTTGTCGTCATGCCTATGTAAAAGGCAGGACATGACTCACATGTAGCTAGGTATATAATATTGTTATCTTCACAATTCGCTGAGCATCTAAAATCAAATTTGAATAACAGTTCAGGATGTAAAAAACTCTTATTTTTAGATATCCATTGACATGAATTACATTTTCCACATGGAAGGGTGCCCATACTATGTCTATTATTCATATTGTAATTTCTCTTTTCATTACATAGTATTCTTTTTAAGTTCTTTGTATTTTTATAAGTGAAGGTGGGTCTTTCACCTATTATTTGTCTAATTTCATCATTGGTAACCAAAATCGACCAATTTTTTGTGATGATGTTTGTTAGGTATTTATTGTCACTAGTGTAACTAATTATACATCTGACTTTGTGTGAATCATATTGTGTATGGTGTCCATTATACTTATAGAAAATATTATGTCTCATCTGTGTTGAGTCATTATCAGCAAATATCTCTTTTGTTCTAGCTACCATTTCAGAGTTATAACCCCTATCTAGAAAAAACTGTTCTAATTTATTGAATTCAACCTTACGTTCATCTTCTTCTTGGCAAATCCTATGTATCCTCGTGTATTGTCCCTTGACAATATTTTTAAAAGTAAATCTGGGATGCATGCTTTCATATTGTAATAATGTGTTTTTCCAGCATTTTTTCCTGTAAAGTGACGTTTTTAAACTACCTTGTCCATCTTTTTTAATATTCAAATCAAGAAAATTAATATTAGAGTTTGAATATTCGATAGAAAACCTTAAAAAATCTGTGGTCTTTTCTAAATCACATACAAAATTATTCAACTCAGCTGGTGTTCCATCCCATATCAAAAGTATGTCATCCACAAATCTGTAATATGCAAGGACCTTCCTATAATTATGATGTGTGAATAAACATGTAGTTTCCCACTTGTAAATAGCCAAATTGGCATAGGTATTCGCACAGGGGGTGCCCATGGCCACCCCCCAATGTTGAATATAAAACAAATCATTAAACATCATAACATTGTTTGTGAGTACTATCTCCAATAAGGCATTCAATAAAATTTGTTCATGATTTGTGTATTTAGAACTTTTGTTTAGTAAGAATCTAACTGCCTCCAATCCATAGGAATTTGGAATTGCTGTAAATAAACTCTTGACATCTAAAGTAACTAACAAATGTGTTTCTAATATACTAGATTCTAAGTTCCTAAGCTTCTCAAGAAGCTGATATGAATCCTTTAAAATAGTCGGGATTTCCATAACTAATGGTTTTAATTTTCTTTCAATAAAAATAGATATATTTTCAGTGACCCAATGATGTCCAACTACGATGGGACGTAGTGGGGGAGGTGTTATTCCCTTATGCATCTTGGGCAGTCCCTTGATGTAGGGTATGGTAGGATGCTCAATTAACAGAAACAAATAGAAGTCATAACTAATATGTCTCGTTAACATCATGTCATATAAATCTTGATGCACCTGACAAATCAGTCTGTCAACAATTTTTATATCTATTTCTTTATATGTATTGTCATCTTGTAACAGCAGACCCATATACTGCAGATAATCAGTGGTGTTAAGTAAAATCAAACCCCCACCTTTATCTGTTGGTCTTATCGTAATCTTTGTATTGTTAGCTAAAGCATTCATGGCCATCCTTTCATCCTTGGTTATATTATGAAATACTGATAAGGAACCTTTACTATACATTAAATAGTGTTTATATAAATCGTTCTCACAAGCTTTTATAAAACAGTCTAAACATGGATGGAGTACAGGCGTAAATGCACCTTTTCTTTTAAAACATTCAAAATCATTTTGCATATTTGAGTTATTTAAATTATTTGAATTGTTAGCATTGTGCGAGGCTTGTTTAAAAAACATTTTCAGAGCTATATTGCGTATAAAAACTCTTAAGTCAGTTAATATCTCAGAAATATTGCCAATTTGGGTGGGTATAAAGCTAAGACCTTTGTTAAGTAGCTTGTAATCAGTTTCAGTCAACAATAAGTCAGATAAATTAAAAACCAAACTGTGTAGTCTCTTTGTCGACCTCTCTTGTTCAATGGTTCCCCCGATAACCTCCTTTTGCCTCTTCCTTGACTTGTCAATCTTCCCCTTGAATCCCTTCTCGGGCATACTGGAAGCGGTAAAAAAGACTCTATATTTGTTTGTTGCAGTTTAGGTTTAGCTCCTAAAGCAAGATGTGAAAACATGGCCATCTGGTTAGGTGGTGGAGTACTGTTATCTTCAATGGGAACATGTCTGCGGCTGCCAGATGACGCTTCCGTGTTAGCGTCATTCATTGTAGCTGTATCCATTAAAGGGGCAATGTCTGATGTATCAGTAACAGTTTCTCTGCCTGTGTCTGTGGTAGCCAATTCGGCTCTTTGTGCCCCACTTCTTTGACTAAATCTCGGCCATACGAAGACTTGACCATTTACAAAGTCTCAGTGGTCTCTCTGTAATTTGCATAACTTGATTAATTGCAGTCTATCCCCGTAAGCACCAACCTGGCTAATTAGATTATCAATTTTATTAGAGAACATTTCCCCTTTAAATCTTTTTACTAAATCTTTGTAAAGCAAATCAGTTTTTTCAGTCAAAGCATTTTCAATAGGAAGAAAGTAATCGATAAGTAGTTTGATGTAATTGAAGCTGAGTTCTATGTTCAGCTTCTGCCAGTTCTTAAGTAACTCGGGGTGGCTGTTGCCGTAGGACGGCATGCAGAGGACCCTCATTCCTCTGGGAACCACTTTGAAATGAAGGCACGCCTCCAAATGTCGGCGCTGCCATATCAATCTGAATTGCTTGTATAAGTTATTTTCTAGTTCTCTGTATAGTGGATTAAATTCTGTTAACAAGTTGACAGTACCTGGTTCTGTTGTATTTGGTTGAATTGACAGTTCCATGGTAAGAAACGGATTAGTTTTCTTATCAACCAAGTTGTTCCATTTAGCGTTGAGGTGATTTCTTTCGGGATTGTAATCCAGTTCCAATGCGGAGCCCTCCATCGTGTAGGGATAGGTAAGCAGTGGTAGAAGCAACAAATGAAGAATGAAATAGCAAACCTTTCCCTTAAAAGTTGATCACAAAACAGGAACCAAAAACGATATGATGAAGAAATTGTAGATCAACCACCACGTAGAATAAAATAAAATCTTTATTACAAAGAATGAGCGCTTTCGCGTGCTTCCAGAGGCACGCTTCTTCAGATTAGGTATAAAAACAATAATGAATCTCTCTGTATATATAGTAAAGCTATGATTAATCAATTAGTTAATTGATTCAAGTTAAACAATTATATTTAATTAATACATTAAATGGTACCAATATTTTGATAGGGTACGAGCTTCTCTCAAGTAATAAGCTTATAAATTATCAAAGCAGAAGCTAAGAAGCTACCGGTTAATCAAACAGGGTATGAAACAGTCTGTCACATCCCAGTTGAAAGAACCACTGTGTTGTTGTATACAAACCAAACACCCATATTGTCAAAATCTATAAACAAATAAATTAATGGGCAAACAAGTCTCGCAAACTCAGCAATTAAATCTAAAAACATAAACACTGTTTTAAAACAACGTACATATAAAACTCAACGTCAACATATTTACATCTATAACTTGTAGAATTATTCAAAGTTATGCTGATGTGTATTAGAGGCATATATCATGATCTAATGTTGCCTGATATTCATTGTAAAAGATAAATATGTGTAAATATATATAAAAATGTGTAAAACTGAATTTCTAAAAATTGTTATTTTTGTTCAAAATTCAACTAACGAATAAATATACAAAATTTTCATCAATTATATATTTATATATTTTTTAAAAAGATGTTAATATTAGTGTTTAAAATTGTTATTATAATTTACTATATTGGAAATTTCATGAAATAATAATTATATTTAAACTAAATGCATGTCACGTAGTGATGATAATATTTACAAATATATATAAAAATAGTATGTATAAATATAAATATGAATATCAATAAATATATAAATATCAATAAATATGTATATAATATCAATTTATGAATAAATAAATAAATATTATAAATTGACTATATATCAGTTTTAAAATAGTGCATGTATATCAAAATTTTCAATCCATGTAAAGACTATGTTGAAATATGTATAGTATGTTATAGTATATCTTAACTGTATAAGAAATGAAGCATGAAAACATTCGTATAAGGAACAAATGACAAAATAATACTCAATAGACCTAAATCTGTACAACTAAAATATCTATAAATATCAATAAACATATATATAAATATTTAATCAATGATGTTTTTGTTTCTTTAAAAACAATCTGATACTGACATAGGTATTCAGGCCTGGATAATTTTGTGCCCAAAACCTGAAGAATGAAGTGAGTGCTGAGACGCTGCTCCATAAGTGAGTGAGTGGAGTATAGACATGCTTACTGGGTCAGGATGAGCAAGGTCACACTGTCCTGATTAGCATTACATGGATGTTTTATGCTGTGATTAAAATCAGCTATATTATTTCCAGTTGTAATTAATAAATATTGGTTAACAAAGTTATATTTATGGAAGTTTAATAAAGGTTGTCAAATGTCATTTGGTGTGACATGTCTACTGAAGGGGACCAGGACAAATGGTGAGCCAAAAAAGGAATTGTTGCCAGATGATTAGATCTTCATGAAACAACCTCACACATCAACATATCTCGTATTTTAACAACTACAAAGTTTGGCTAGCACAGCAAAAAAAAAAAAAGGAATTAGCATTTTTATACGAGGGGCACACCACTCTGTATTGTCCTTGTCTGGGGAACTTTTGTCCTCTGCACCTCTTTCAACTTCCTTGTCTGGGGAACTTTTGTCCTCTGCACCTCTTTCAGCTTACATGTTCTAATTCAATGACTGCAGAAATGTGAAAAATGGGAAGCAGTGATAACAACTACTCTTCCTTCTTTTGCATGTTGTCAAGTTTGACAAAAAAAAACTTGAACTAGCACTGCTTGATGATTAGACATGGAAGCACTCCAGCACTTGTCATACATGGCACTCAGTCTATGGGACCTAATCTATGGAGGTTCAGAAACTGGATCCTTACACTGTTCCCAAATAAATTACTCCAGCTGACATCCCTTGACTGTACACTTGATGAACAGTTGTGCAAACAAATACTTCTGTTCTGAATTAGAATAGATTCTGTTTTGCAACAATGATAGTAGGTGTGACAACCGTGCACTGGCCCAGTAATCAAGGAGCCTCAGTCCTCACCATGAACACCAGTGAGGGACGTGCACATTGGGAAGATAATAAGTACACACACAGTAAAGTACAATTTCCCTTAAGAGCACACAGAGATCACAGTCAGTCTCGGGCTGGTTTCTCCCTCTCTCTCCAGATCCCCAATAAGACTCCCCACTGGCACAGCTATAGGGTTCTGATCTCAGCTGAGTGGTCAAGCCAAAACCTCCACCGCACCCTCTGTCCAACCAGTGCTTCATGTCCCTGCCCAAGTAGCTCACACACACACACACACACACACACACACACACACACACACACACACACACACACACACACACACACACTTTGAGAATTGATTTATATACAAACACACAGACGCTCCTGGGGAAGGCTTGACACAGGTTCACTAGCTATGCCCCCTTCTGCCCAGACTATACAGTAGTACCACCAACCACCCTTATTAGCTACTATAAAAGCCCTTACCAAAGGGTACCCAATCTTACTGTGTAATGTTGCTATTATCCAAATTGTAAGTGTGACTGAGACTTGAAGGCTATTGGAGTGGCTTGTACAGTATCACCAAATACATATGCAAGTACCCTAAGAGCTTAAATTTCTCTACACAAAACCAGCTGCAATTTAAAGGCTTAAATATATTTAATAATAAATAATAAAAGCAGAAGAAAATACTCATTAACTCAACACAATGACAATAGAGTTTAGAATCACTGGAAATATTTTAAAACAACATTGCAGAACAGTCTCACATAGATACAGAAAACATCTACACTAATCTTGCTATATTTCTATCTATCTATAAGAGAAACTATGTTCTAAATAACTTACCTACAGAGCAAGGTAACATGATGGTGATGTTTTCAGATCCAGAACAAAATACAAAATGCACTAACTTTCTCTTGGAGATAGTTCTTAAATTAATAAGACACATTACTGCTGGGTTAGCTAGATGACATCACTATTTGACATCTGCAGCTAGTTCCCAGGCTAAACAGATACCAACAGAATTTAACATGTCTCTATGAAAAATACTTATCTCTTAGAAGCTTGCCTGAAACTGAAAGTCGTAAAACAATTAACACTTTTACATTTTAAACCCAGTAATTATTTATGTCTCAAACAAAAGAAAGAATTTCTAGCTGCAGACATTCTGTTTTCTAGTTCTGGTAAATACACTCATAAAAGTCTTTATTTTCTCAGAGTTTGCAAGTTAACTATATATATCCCAACTTCTGCTATGAAAACATACATTTGCACAGACATATAGTCCCTATACATTTTTGCTCTTCTCCAGCAGAGTGCACTGTGGTTACATTTTTGAAGCTCAGCACATCTTCTTCTTCTTCTTCTTTCGGCTTTTCCTGGTTAGGGGTCACCACAGCAGATCACCTGTCCACTTATGATTGGCAGTGGAGTTTTACAGTGTTGAGTTGCCAGCCCAGCACCCAACCTTCCACAGAAGGCACACGCACAATCACGCACTCACGCCTAGGGCCAATTTAGAATGTTTAATCCACCTACAGCATGTCTTTGGGATGTGGGAGGAAACCGGAGCACCCGGAGGAAACCCACATGACCACAGGGAGGACATGCAGACTCCGCACAGAAGGCACCCCAGCCGAGGATCGAACCAGAGAACCTCTTGCTGTGAGGCAACAACGCTAACCGCTGCACCACTGTGGTCGCCCTTTGAAGCACAGTACATAACATAGTTTAATCATAACATATAGTTTTCTTACATTTGTAAGGCAAGCCTGTGGATCATATTAATATTTACAAATGACATAAGATTATTTACAAAATTCTAACTAGCTGGGCTGGCAGCCTTCACAATTCTCCCCCTCCTCCTTTGAGAACTCAAGCAAGTTTTTCCAAGTGATACTTAGAGGATTGAGCCTATCTGGGAATACCTTACCTCATTCCCTGTCTAGAGACCCTATCTGTGTTGGCATTGCTAACCCCACTGCGGTGCTACACTGTCATATATGCTTGCAACCCTAGGCTCCACCTTAGCAACTTGCCATTTTGCTGGATGACTTAGTGTAACCATGTTAGGGGATTGTGGTCTGTAACTACAGTGAATTTTCTTCCATACAGATAAGGCTGATGTTTCTGCAGTGCCCACACTACAGCTAGACATTCCTTTTCTACAGCTGCATAGCATTCCTCCCTGGGTTGGAGCTTATGACTAAGATAAACCACTGGGTGCTCTTCTCCCCCTGAAGAAATCTGGCTAAGTAAAGCATCCACCCCATGTTTCGAAGCATCCACCTGCACAACAAATTATTTGCTGTAATCTGGATTGGCTAACACAGGTGGTCCTCCCAAAGCTCCTTTAAGTTTCTGGAATGCCTGCTCACATGCTGGGGTCCAAACTACCTTATCTGACCTGTTTTTCTTTGTTAGGTCTGTAAAGGGAGCAGCTATGGTACTATAATTGTGGACGAACTTTCTGTTGTACCCTGCTGTTCCTAAGAATTCCCTCACCTACTTTTTGATAACAGGTGCAAGCCATGCCTGAATGGCTTCCACTTTGGGTGGCTCTGGCCTGATCTTATCACTCCCCACTCTATCCTAGGTAGGAAAACTCTGCCATACCCACCTGACATTTGCTGGGCTTTGATGGTCAAACCTGCCCTCTGTATTCTGCCCAGCACCTCCCTGACATGCTGAAGGAGCTCTTGCCAGAAATGGCTGTAGATGGCAATATCATCTAGGTAAGCAAGGGCAAAATCTCCTGCTAGGATATGATCTACCAGCCTCTGGAAAGTTGTTGGGGCATTTTTCATCCCAAAGGGCATGTCTGTAAACTCATACAAGCCAAAAGGAGTCACAAAGGCTATCCTCTCTCTAGCACTGGGAGTCAAGGGCACCTGCCAGTAACCCTTGGTAAGATCAGTGGTGGTAAGATACTTAGCTCCATCCAGCTGCTCTAGGGCTTCATCTGTCCTAGGCATGGGGTAAGAATCTGACTCTGTGTGACTATTTAATTTCCTGTAGTCCACACAGAACCTGGTGCAGACATTCTTCTTTGGCACCAGCACCACTGGGGAGGTCCAGGAACTGCTGGACTCCTGAATTACCCATAGTTCCAACATGTATCTCCTCCCTCAGAGTCTGTTTGACTCTCTCAAGCACCCTATAAGGGGCCTGCCTAATAAGGCCTTGGGGTCATGTAGCCATCTGGTGCTGCACCAGGTGGGTGCAACCTGGTTTCCCAGTAAATATGTCCTTAAACTCCTGTAGCACTGTCTGGATTTCTCGACCCTGGGTAGGAGATAGCTGCTGGAACATTGCTACCCCTCCAATGAGGTGTAAGTCCGAGCCTCAGTGAGGAGATCAGTCACCAGATCTCCCACTGACTCCTCCTGCAATCCACTGCAAACACTCAGCATAAGAGCATCCCTATCATGGTATGGTTTCATCATGTTAACATAGTACAATTTGTGTCCCTGCCTAGCAGTTCCACTGGGTAGTTACCATCACTGACCTTCCTTACCACCTTGTAGGGTCCCTTCCAAGCTGCCTGCAGCTCTTATGTCTGACAGGAATGAGATCCATTGCCTGCTGCCCTACAGCATACTCTCTAGCTCAAGCATTCCTGTCATACCAGATGTTTTTTTCTATTGCTGGGCTTCTGCAATGTTCACCTGGGCCAAGCCCTTGAGTTCTCTGAGCCTTGTCCTGAGGTGTAGGGCATGTGCCACAACAGACTCCTTGTGGATTCACACTCACCCTCCCACTATTCTTGAATTAAATCTAGATGTCCTCTCACCCTATGCCCATACAGCAACCCAAAGGGTGAAAAACCTGTGGATTTCTGGGGCACCTCTCTGTAACCAAACAATAGATGGGGCAGATATTTGTCCCAGTTTGTCTTAAACTGGTCTACAAATGCTCTTAGCATGGACTTGAGTGTAGAGTTTAACCTCAACAATGCCATTAGTCTGGGGAAGGTAGGGGGGGTGATCTTTAGGTGCATCACTTCACAGTACTTCCACAGACAAGCTAGCAGGTCTGATGAAACTGGCACCTCTGTCAGTTAGTATTTCTTTTGGGAAAACTACCCTGGTGAAAATCTCTAACAAAGCATTTGCCACCTTTTCTGTCTCAATGGAGGACAGAGCCACTGTCTCAGGGTATGTGATAGCATAATCTACTACCACTAGGATATACTTTTTCCCTGTGGAACTTGAGGTACTCAGAGGCCTCACTATATCCATAGCTACCCTCTAAAATGGCTCCTCAATCACAGGCAAAGGCATCAAAAGAGCTTTCACCTTGTCTCCTGCCTTGCCTACCTTTTGGCACTGCTCACAGGTCCTGCAGTACTCTGTTACATCTCTGGAAATCCCAGGCCAATAGAAATTCTACATAATACATCTCTTTGTACATTTTATGCCCATATGACCTGCAAAGGGAATATCATGGGCTATGGCTAGAAGTGCCAGACAGTAGGCTCTAGGCACTACAGCTGCTGTATTCTGTCACACTCTAGCCCTCCATCAGGGGTCCACTCTCTATACAGTAACCCTTTGTCCCAATATACAGAATCCTCCTTCCCTTGAGAATCAGGTGCCTCACTAGCTACCTGCCTCAGGCCTTGTAATGGAGAGTGTGAGAGCTGAGCCTGTCTCAACTCTCTATCTTTGTAACCCTTCCCAGCTCCCATTCCACAGGAAGTCTGGTATCCTCTGACAGCGATGCCTCACTGTCAGCCTGGGTACTACTACTCACCTCTGCCCTTGCTGTCACTCTGTCCAAGGGACCATCAGTACCAACAAGCAAATATGGCTCACCGATGCAGGGTAGCTCCATCCCTGAAGTAACCACCTCACCAGTCCTGGCTGCAAGCGTGAGGTCTGTCTTGGCCTCTCCCATGCTGCCAGAGCCACATACTTGTCTCCAAGCCTGACTGCGTATAACTGCATGAACACATGGTACTGCATTATCAAAATCCTTCCCTATCAGGACATCTGCAGGATGGTAGATTGGTATCCTTGTTATCTCAAGACAACCTACTGTTGGCATTTTGTCATTCTCATTTACTGGCTCTCCCACCTTTTTTCCCCCCACCTTGCCTCTGTGGACATCTATATGCTACCTGGCCCCACTGGTTGCATTTAAAACATTTAACCCTAGATCCTGGATGTGTATCTGGACTATTGGCTTCTCCTGCTACTGGCAGATTCTGTTGGGGCAGTCTGGGCTGCTCACCATGGATTCCCTTAGACCCATGAGCAGCACTGGGTGTCACTTTCCTGTACAGTGATGCCCTCCTTGCTAGGTATAGATCTCCCTTCTTCCCCAACTCATCTGCAGTAAGGCATTGCCCATCATCTAACCAGATCATCATGTCCTCAGGCAAAGTGATAAGGGCTTGTTCCCTCATCAAAAGGTCTGCCTGCCCTTCAGAAGTGGTGACCTGACATCCACTCACCCATCTATGAAAATAAGTGCTTAGTTCAGCAACATATTCACACACACTATCCTCTGCCTTGCGTCTATGCTCACACAACTTTCTCCTATAAGCTTCAGGTGTTAGCTTAAAACATTCTAGCAAATAGCTTTTTACAACATTATAATTTAAAAAGTCATTATCAGATGATTTGGACAGAACAGTTACAGCTTTACCATGGAGTAAGGGGGTCAGGAACCATACCCAGAGTACTTGGTCAACATCATACTGTTTATACACCCTCTCAAACATATGAATGAAACTATCAAAATTATCTCTCTCTGTAAATCGTGAAAGAAATTTACTGACCTTTTGTGCTTCTGGGGTCCAGTTACTCCTTTCCCCATTACCTCCATGACTGGCAAAGAGTCAGCATCTCCTTTTCATGTTGCCTCTGCCTCTCCTTCTCCTCAGCTTCCAAATGTCTCAGTCTCTCTGTTGCTTCCATTTCCAAATGCTTGGCCTCCAACTCAAGTCTCTTTAACTCCAGATGGATTTTTAAGCCCTCTGTAAAAAGGCTGAGCTGTCCATTCTCTGAGAGTTGTACATCCCCATGACCAGTCTGATCATCCCCCTGGTTGCTATTTTCTGTTGCAGCTGTGATTAAAGTTACAATCATGTCTGCTTTAATCAGGTTTCCATGCACCAGTCCTTTAGCCTGGCACATCTCAGCCAACTCTCTCCTTGTCAGCTTTCCATACTCCTCTGCTGACATGCTTGCCTGCTATCCCTGACTAAGTTAGCAAAAGAAATAAAACAATTGTGATATGAACTCTGAATGCTTACTGCATAGCTGATTTGGAGTACAAAAACACATTCAATGATCACTGTACACAAGCTACAGGAATTCAATATCCGCACCACTACAAGCCAATTAATATGTGATCTGGCTATCTCACCACTACCAAACAATTAATATGTGACGCCCATGCACTGACCCAGTAATTAAACAGCCTCAGTCCCACCACTGCCACCAAGTAATATGTGATGCCTGAGCACTGGCCCAGTAATCAAGGAGCCTCAATCCTCATCACTAACACCAGTGTGGGGGCATGCATATTGGGAGGATAATAAGTACACACACAGTAAAGTACAATTTCCCTTAAAAGCACACAGCGATCACAGTCTGGGGCTGGTTTCTCCCTCTCTCTCCAGATCCCCAATAAGACTCCCCACTGGCACAGCAATAGGGTTCAGATCTCAGCTGAGTGGTCAAGCCAAAACCTCCAGCACCCTCTCTGTCCAACCAGTGCTTCGTGTCGAAGAATGCCATGGCAACCAAACCTTGAAGAGATCAGATTTCTGACCTCTAGGACTAAGAAGGTTCAAAAAGGAGTCTCTGGGGAACAATGAATGAAGGATGAGAGCAGTCTAGAAGGTGTCACTGAATTTTGAAAAAAGGATGGGAGTTGCAGGATTTGCCTTTTCCAAAACAGAAAAACCATACCATTAGTAAAATACTTCTGAGCAGAGGTATATAACATTTTATGCATTATATGCCTTCATAATTCCCTTTGTGTCTATATTTTCTCCATCTCCTTCTCCTCTAAGCACTGAATGGGAGAAATGGAGGTAATAAGAAAAGTATAATGCACTGAGAAGTTCTATTATTTCTAGCAGGATTGCTTAGTACTTTATGAGGGAGCGACTCAAAGATTGCTGTAGTATTACAGTGGTATGATGGCTCCAGAAAGTAGCCCTATTCCTATCTTTCTGGATACAACATGCAAATGTGGCAGACCAGGGGTAGAGTTAATGTAAATTAATCGTATACTGTAACCCAGAGATGTACATCATGACTGAAATGGCAAATCAATTCAAAGAGAAGCTCTACCAGCCTATTTCAGAGCAGTGTATGAATGTACACCTTCTTTTTACTATGTACACCCATTAGTTTCTATGTTAGCAGCAGACAGTTATTTATTTATTATTTACTTATTGGCACTTGTTTACCAGGATGATCCACTGGGTGAGGCATAGCCTATTTTCAGTGGAGGCCCGTGGAGAAAAGCTCCACAAAAACATGATCAGAATATAACACTTATAAAGCCCCATAAAAACATGAATAGAATATAGTGCATAAAAGACTGACTAGTGCAGTAGGAGCAAGAAAGTGCTGTAAGGCTATGTGGATGCGTACATATCTGTGTGTCTGTGCCTGCACCCATATGTAGCTCCATGAGTCGGTGGGACAGTATGGCTGGGTGAGTGGTGTGTGTGTTTGTGTGTGTGTGTGTGTGTGTGTGTGTGTGTGTGTGTGTGTGTGTATGAGAGAGAGAGAGAGACTGCAATGGTCTATGTGAACATGTATGCATGGTGGAATGTGCGTATGTCTGTAGGCACCTACTAGTTACATGATTGATTCAGAGGTATGCAAATGAGTTACTGATGAATTCTTACTCAGTGTGACTCTTTTGGAGCTCAGGAGAATCTTGGGAATAAATAATTAGGTTTCAGCAAGGAATATTATTTTTGGGTGGAGACTAGAAGCCAGTTTGCAATAGTAAGGATGCATCAGGGAACCTAGAGGGGAAAATATAACAAAAGACTATAGGTATTTAACTGAAAGTTTTGAAACAGATCCAATAACAACTTCAGGCTAAGATAAAGATGCAGAAGAATTAAATAAAAATGAGACAAATGCATTCCTTTTATTTATTTTTTTTAAAGAGAATTTTAAGGAATGGGTAGTGAAACGATTCAAGAGCTATTAAGAAAGCTAGACATTTCTTCAGAATGGATCACTAGGGAGTGGAAGAAAATGAAAATGGAGTTTAAAAATATGGTAGAAATAAGACAGAAGAAAGGGGATCTCACAGAACAAAAAAGGAGCAACTGCTGTAAGCTAAAAGTAAAATAAGAGACTACTTGGATAATATGCATGAATTTAAATAGGTTGCTCTTAATCAACTAGTTTCTGCTAACAACCCTGGAGCATAAAAACTGTTAGTACAGTGGCTTAGACAACAGAAAGTAGAAAGGTTGTTCCAAAATTAGTGAGCCTGGGACAAGAAAACTGACCAGAGATCCTATAGACGTATTGGAGATATTTGAGAAATTCTATGAAAATTTGTATAAAGCAAAGTTCTATGTACTTACCATAACAGTAGATGTTCAATTAAATCACTGCTATAGTAGTCGTAGATATATGTCCTGCCAAATATATAACAGCTAAACAGTCTTCCAAACTCTTTAGCTCCCCCAATACATGCAACCAGGCTGCTGTCAACACAAGCTCCTGTATGGAGAAAACAGCAGTCTGGGCATCAAAATCTTCAGAGATTTCTTGCACACACACACGAGGGAGGTTGTTGTCTTGAAAAAGAGAGTAACATGAAGAAATGTAGTTTCTATAAGAGAAAAAAATATATACAAAGACAGGAAAGGTGCAGCTTCTGTAGCAGTGATTTCAACAAACATGTACTGTTAAATGTACGTGCAACTTATATAACAGAACTATTTTCATCATAAAGCACTGCTAAAGTAGTCTTTAGCTGTATAGGTACATCACAGTAGCTTATACATTCTGAGAGGAGGAAGGATAAGGAACCAAGAGACCCTGGAGAATGGTTCTAGCAATCCTGCTCTGGACCTTGAAAAGGAATCTAGTTTTCAAATTATTTGTAAATGTATGTACGGAGGATCAAGAAGCTCCCTTTAGAATGCCTCTAGAGTCCCCCCTTTCCAATATACCATTGAAAGAATCAAGGCTATAGTACAATGTGCCTTAACCCTGCCTAGAAGTGTTTTACCATGGTGGGAATAACAGAAGGTAATAGCAAGGGATAACTATCTGAAAATATTCTGTTTTGACATGGGTTGTCCTTTCTTTTTCTCCCCCATGGGGGGTAAACTACTGCTCAGCTTACTTAAAGGACTTTTTTCCTGTCAAGGTAACACCTGAGTTGCCTATGCAGATCCAAACTGTAAAGAATCTTTTCTCCCAGTTTTCAGGATCAGGAAAGAGTACAGGTAGGGCGATGGTTTGATTCAAAGTAAATTCTCAAACTACTTTGGCACGAATGACAGTTTTTTTAAAGCAACTTTGTCTCAATGGAAAACCAAATAGTGTACACCGATCATGAGATTTTGTAATTTGGATACCCTTCTTGCAAATGTTAAACCAATGAGCAATACAGTCTTCCAAGTAATGAGCTATAGATCAGCCTGAAGAGTGGTTCAAAATAAGACAGAGTTAACTTTTTCCAGCACAAAGTTAACCTGTTTTCTAGGTGATCCTAAATGCAAAACCTTTTTAATAACAGCTTGACCAAATTCTTAGAAGAAAGAGAAGGATCTGTGGCCAGATGTGATGAATTAAGAACATTATTGTAAGAAAAAGAGGTTATAGGCAGATGTTGACTACATGACTCAAGCTGTGGATTTACAACACCAGCTGGATGAGAATTTAATATGCAATGAAAACAATAGGATTAATACGACTAATAGTGATGAAGATCTATCCTTCATACAATTGATAGAGCAAATATTACTGTATTAGAAGCTGAAGATTCTTCAGAGCTGGCCAGCAAAGATATTCTTGTAATTGGAGATTCAATTATTAGAGGAACTGATACTTATATGTGCAGAGATGATAATGAACATCAAATATTGTTATGCTTGCCAGGAGTAAAAATAGAAGATGTGAGACAAACCTTGGAATGCCTTATTGTAAGGCAGTATGGCTCTGTTTTTATTCACGTTGGTACAAATTATGTCACCCGCAAAGATTCTATGACTGTTAGTAGGGAACTGAGAGCTCACTTAGATAGTATTGCTTGTGCTGGTGTTAGAACATATTTTTCACAAATCATCTATAGAAAGGATATTCAGGTCACTGTAAATGAGAAGATTTTTTGGATAAATACCTACATGGAAAAAATGTCCTGTTTTAAAAAATGGAAAATTGTAGAGCATCCAAGCCTTGTTTTTAGGCACATGTGTTCATACAGGATGGTGTGCATTTGTTTAGATCAGGGAAGAGAATTTTTGAAGCAGATATTTAGCAATATTTGACAAACACTAGGCAGGATTCTTGCCATGTCAAAAATTTAACAGCCCACAGATAGCAACACTTGATGCCTCTCTGATGGTTGTTAATGCCAGGAGCATTAATAATAAATTTTCTTAATGGAAAATTTGCTACGTTCCCACAAGATTTATGTTGTTATTGTTTGTGAAACATGGTTAAAAAACAATGACTGGAAACCAGTTCTGTCAGGGTATAAATGTTTTTACTGTAACAGACATTCTCATAAAAAAAAAATCAGGTGGAGGTGTTATGAGACCTGTGATTATTACATGTTCAGTGATAACACCAACACTAGCGACTGTGTAACTGTGACGATAAACACAACCCTGGAACATATAACAATTGGAGTGTATAGACCACCAAAGTCAAGTGCAGATGACCTAGAGGAATTCATACATTTCTTGCATGAAACACAGGTGGGAAGAATAATATTAGCTGGAGATTTAAATTTACCAGAAACAGACTGGAATAATATTGATTCTATGTTAGTAAGGAAATTATTCACAGCTTATATTCAGGAACAACAATTGCTTTAGATTGTAAAAAAACTACCAGGAGACAGAACATACTAGACACTGTTTGTGTTCCCAAAGAAATTACTGTAACTTCAAGTCAAGTTTTACCACCATTGAAGTGCAGTAATCATGGGGTTATAAAGGTTAATTTGTTGCTAGATAATTCTGCCAAACTGAAATCTAAGCCAATGCACAGAAGGTTAATTACAGATTATATGGCAGCAAAAACGGTCACTATGTAAAACTAACTGGAGTGAGACGTTCAGTGGAAAAACTGCAGATAGAATGTGAAAAGTTTTGAAAAATAAGTTGCATGAGAGCAAAAAAATCAAAAAAAGTTTAACTACAGGATCTAGGCATACAACATCAGGTAGATATATTTCCATAAGAACAAGGTATCTAATTAAGGTGAGAGACAAAAAATATAAGAAATGGAAGACAGGTCTAACTACAACTGAAAATTGGACAAACAGATTAAGCATAGTGTGAGACAAGATCAAGAAAATTTTGAAGAAAATTTATATAAAGATATTGAGCATAATAGAAAAGATGTGGAAGGAGTAAAGACACACAAATTGATAAACCATGTGCAGATTCTAAAATTTATTCTCAGACACAACAGATTATAGATATATTTACAAAATCTTATGCAAAACAGTTTTGCTGCACAAAAGGGGTGGTAAGTTGTCCTAGTGACATCCAGGTAACCCCAGATACTGGAATCAAATTAGATTATATATGGAAAAAACTGCACAAACTGGATCCAAACAAAGCATAGGGAGGGGAGGGAATTAGTAAAATGACCCGTGAACACTTCAGCAAGAACTTACAATACCATTATATGTATTATTCACTAGGTCATATAAATATGGGGAGATTCCTCAAGATTGGAGACCTGTGCTTAATAAACCTATTTTTAAGGGAAAGGGGAGGAGGACAAACCCAGAGTCATAAAGACCCTTAAGTCTACTTTCATGTTGTGGAAAAATAATGGAGAGGGTAATATTGGATAAGTTATTGTCAGAACTGGATAGGTTGGGACTTGAAACCATACATCAGCATGCATATGTTGAAAGCAGATTTATTACCACCTGTAACATGATGTTTTATAACAATATAATAACAGCTATGAATGAAAAATTGTGCTGTGATGTAATTTATATAGATTTAACTTCAGCATTTGACAGGGTCGTACACATAACACTGATCAATAAATTAGTACAACTAGGTATTGATGTACTCTTGATAAGATAGCTGCATGGCTTAAAAATAGGAGATGGCAGGTATCATACAGCAACTGGGCAGGCAAAATTCTTGGTTACAGTCAGGGTGTACCACAGGCCTCTGTCTTAGACCCTTACTTATTTAGATTGTATCTTTCAGACCTGACTTTTTCATCTGACGTGTTCTACAGTCTATATGAAGATGACCTGAAACTGGGTAAACTGATTACATGTGTTACAGATAAGGCATGTCTGCAAAATAACTTGACTAAATTGACCATTTGGGCACAGGAGAATAATATACTGATAAATACATAAAAAACTAAGCATATGAGATTTGGTAGGTATAAACTGAAAGGTGAATATTTAATACAGCACACAGTGATTGAAACTGTAGACTCATTTAAGGACCTGGGTATATGGGTAGATTCAACTATGAGTTATTCTAATCATATCAACCAATTAGTTAATAATAGTTTTAGAACTATAGGTTGTATAAAAAGATTTATAAAGTCTAATAAATCAAAAATAATGAAGTCATTGTCTGTTAGTTACATTAGACTCAAACTTGAGTATGGAATAACAATATGGAAACCCTATAAGAAAACAAGCATGAGTAAACTGGAAAGAGTAAAGTGGAAATATTCTGAGTGCATCCATTGATGTGAAAATTTAAGTTATTATGAAAGACTAAAATATCTGAACTTGTACAGTGTCTCATACAGATATCTAAGAGGAGATCTTATTCAGGTATATAGGGCATTTAGTGACAATTCCTCTGGGAATGTTTGGGGTTAACAAAAAGTACTAGAGAATCATCAGACAACTTATGCAGGAGATTCTATAGGAATGAGAAGTGTACTAATTGGTTCTCTGACACAGTAGCTGATGCATGGAACAAACTACCAAATTATATTAAAGCAAATAGTAGTTTAGATATTTTTAAGAACAGCCTGGATACTTATTATGGGAACAAGTGTTTTGGTATACTGGAAAGATAGAAGGGCATCGATGCCCATGCTTGAAATATTTCTATGTATGAGTGAATTAGCCGACAGATGAACCCAGACAGAACAGTAAGATAGGCCAGAGGCATAGTAACTCACACAAATGTTTTAGAACAAGTGGTACAGAATCCCTGATTCGGCCATCACTATTAGTGTGGCACCAACTAGCAAATATTTTCCATTTAGCAGCATAATGTTTCCTATTAACAGGTTTTCCTGCCTCCTTTTGTACCTGGTGCATGCCCTCAGAAACAAGATGCCTAAAAGGTGTCAGAACAGAGTCATCCAGGCAGTCATTCATAGTTGTTTCAGGCTGGAAAGTATCAACCTATGTGACCCTTCTGAGTTGATCCAGTATGTGAGGATGTTTGTGGTAATTACTCTTGTTCAGTTCCATAAGAAAGGAGACCCCCACCACAATGATCTCATTGTCCTCCTGAATCTTCAAAATTACCTTGGATACCAGTGGAAAAGTTGGAAAAGCATAAATCAACATTCCCAACCACAGGAGTGAAGAAGCATCTGTTTTCTAGTCCTGATTGCAATATATTCTTGAATAGAATGTATTGAGTTGTCTGTATTGAAAGGAGATAAACACATCTATTTGAGGTGTTTCTCACAAATGGATCAGTTCCAGGAAACCTCTCCCTTTTAATTTCCATTTGTGGAGGATTATCCTTGCCCTGCTCAGCTCGTCTGCCACTATATTTTACCTAATAGAATGTAGGAAGCTTGAAAAGTTAAACAGTGGTGTAGACAGACCTCCCAAGCTATCAAAGACAGCCTGCACAGTGGGTAAAACATTTTAGCCACTGTTTATTTACATACCACATGTGGTATTGTTTGTAATCACCTGAAAAAGCCCTGGAAGACCACAGGTGGTGAAGTGATTTTATAGCATGGATCATGGCTAACATCTCCTTCACATTTATGTGCTTTGGCCCATCTATTTTTCTCCAAAGACCTCACACTTTTACCCCCCATTGAAAGAGTTCCCCTTGCAGACTATGATTTATCTGTTATAGACTGAGCAGGGAAAATGAGAGAGAAAGGGAGACCTGAATTCAAAGATATTTAGCCCCTCCATCAGCAAAGTTCTCTCTCTTCACAAAGCCCAGCACTGGGGTCTAGAAGTTCAGTGGATGGAAATGTTGGCTCTAAGCAGTTTTTAAAAAACATTGAATTTTTCTCTTGTGCACCCTGGCAAGAGGGATCATGAGAATTAATGAAGACATGAACCCTACTATACTAACTGAAGTACTTTGTGGCTGGCTAAGCCTATTTAGAGAAATTCAGGAACAGTTCCAGGTACAACTCCACTTTTTCTTAAGTTGGAATGCCTTTTGCAAGGACAAGTCCAATAGGGATCTAGGAAACACAATCCTGTAAGAGGGAATGAGAAAGGATTTCAGAATGTTGATTTGGAAACCTAAGTCAATAAGGAGAGTTCTTACCCATGGAAAGGATTCCTGACACTTAGACTCTGCAAAGATAAGCATGTTTTCTGAATAAGAAAAGCTGTGAATGCCAAGCAGCCTGCAATGGACTATCACAGGGGCTACACTTTTTGGAAACACCTTTAGAGCAGTGGATAACCCATATGATAATGCAAAGAATTTAAAATGAAACCCAGACACAGAAAATCTTAGAAAACTTCTGAACTCCATGGGAATGTAATGCTAAGCATCTTTCAGATCTAAGGTCACCAAAAATAATTCAGGTGAGGAATGAGAGGTAAAGACCTTGCAATGCTAATATTTGGAATGTTGGTACTTCACAGAGAAGATGAGAAAGGAAAGGAAATGTTGAACACTGGTCCCCAAGAAAGCTGCTCCTTTGGCACCAGAAAAATTCTTCAATAAAAATCTTTTCCAACTGTTCCTGAGATGTTAGCTGTATGACCGCCAAAGAAAGCAATAGACTGACTGGAGGAAATAAGTGAGAAGGAATTACCTGAAAAGGAAGAAGTATTTCCCACTCCCATCGGTAACTCTCCTGAAGTACTCTTAAAACTCATTTGTCCTAGACAATCTGATGGCAAAGGGAAAGATGGAGCACTAGGCTCTGAGACAGATTTGGAGAAGTGGTGGAGGGTAGGGGAATGAGAGAAACAAAAAGAGAAAATGCTGCAATAGTCATTCTGAAGTAGTGGCCTGCCCCTTTTTCAAGACGGTTCCCTCCTTTTTTGTTAGATTCTTTCTGCCACTTTTCCTTACAATTCTGCTTGACAAAAGATGGTAGAAATGGCTTGTTTTGTTTTCTGTATAAAAAAAAAAAAAAAAAAAAAAAAAAGCACCAGAGGTTTTTATAGACTTTGAGAAAGAGGGCTGAAAAATATTTGTTATCCCCTGAATTATTTTCCCTCTTTCATACAATTGTTTTAGTACTTGGGTAGCAGAAGGACCAGACAAAACCTCTTTATCTAAAGGAGAATTGAGGATTTCTGATGTTCTATCTTCAGAAAACGTCTGATTACATACCCAAGCAAAATGCCTCATCACAGTAGCAATAGCTGCTGCCCAGGACACAGAGTCAACAAAATTATCTACACTCCTCAAAAATGTTTAGTATCTTGTGAAAGAGAAACAGAATTCACAGAGGATCTACCCTCTAAAGATGTAAAGGTAGCAGAAATGTTCCTCAGATTTTCAAAATGAAACATGAATTTGAACATATGAGCCTAATAATACAGAAGACTTAAGGCTAAAGTTACGGAGGAGTAAATTCTCTTCCCAAACCTATCAAAAGTTTTCCTGTCCTTGTGCAAAGGAGAAGGATTAGCATTCCCCAGATTTTTTTTTATAACAGCTGGACTAGAAATAGATGCTGGATCTGACCTGGGATAAGAAAACAAATAATTATAAGACTCAGGGACCATGTATAGGTTCATAGGAAAGTACTAAGCTAGCTGTCCTTGGCAGTTTTAAGCCTAGCTATGTTCCCTTTTTGTGCTCAAAATAACCTATCCCATTTGGGGGCTTCCAAGATGGTTGCACAGTGAGTAACAGCTTAACTCTAGCTCTCCCAGTGTGAAAACAAACTCAACAGAGATGGCCAATAGACTTTTGTTTTTGTGTGTAAATTTCAGTAACTGGCTAGTAAGTATTTATTGCTTGGATGCCAGGAAAAAAAGAAATGCAAAGCTCTTGGAAAAATCAGCTACAAAAAGTGAGAAAGAAACACTGACTGGGAGAGTTCTGCAGCTGTTCAGCAAAAAGCTGTACAACCTCCAGACATGACTTCCTGTAACCTACAGGAAGCTGTAAGACAACTGCACACATACCTGATTAAAATAAATGAAACCCTGAAACACTGATGGAGTGTATCAACACAAGCAACAAAAGGCTGGAAAAATGGAATAAGCTTTAAACAGATATTCAGATGAGATGATAAAGCTGCAAAAATCAGAAGATGAAATGAAGAAAAGACTACTCAGGAAAAGATGTTTAAAAAAATAATAGAATTAGAGGACAGAGAGTGCACAGGGGAAAACTGAGATTTTCAGCTATACCATAGAAGCTGGAAGGGGACAGACTGCATTATGAAAACACAAATAAGCAACTGGACTGGTATTCCACAGCAGTTGTTAGCTGAAAGGGCACATTGTGTGTATGCTCAAAACCTGGCTATGAGAAACCAACCTAGATCTTTAATAGTAAAGATGCAATCCTACCAGCTGAAGGAGTTGACTCTGACATAACTGTGGCAGAAGGACAAAAAACTAAAAGTGGGAGACAGAAGAGTGTTTGTGGAGAATGATTACTCATTGTACACTAGGCAGAAGAGGAGTAAATTAGTTCCACTGTTCAGGGAATGTCGAGATGCAGGTGAAAGATTCAAACAGCTATACCCATTTGTCTTAAAGGTATTCTTCCCTAGAGGGACAAAATCATTTTTGATGAAGTACATGCTAAGGAGGAAATACAAAAGATTGTCCAACAAAAGTGAGCTGTGAAACAAGAGGAAATTCTGCTTCTTGTTGTTCTGGACCAGAGAGAGAGAATGTACCTGTAAAACGTTTTCCACTGTTTCAACAGAAAATGTAGGAGAAGAGGAAGGGAGCATGAAAGTACATTGGGAATGAAGCATTGACAGGATTTAGGAGGTGGCGATGAAGAGTAATAAACCAGTAACTTAATGTGGAATTCCAGTGCAATAATTATATTTGTGAAATATGTCAGAACAAGAAAACCTGAAAATATTGGACTTTTTCTGAATTTGTTGGACTTGTGGAGGACTCTAAAGTACATGTCCTACTTCATGTCATTAATGTTTGGAAAAATGCTATGGGAAGGGGGAAGAGAGAGGAGAAAGCTAGCTGTAAGTAAAGAAAACATTTTTCTTAATAATACTATTTTTGTGGTGTATGGTTTTCTCTGCATGCTATAAAGTAAAGTTTTCTCCATTATTTTTAAGTATAATGGGGATTGTAAATAGGTGCTGCTGTTCTTTTTCCCTTTCATACTCCCTTCTCTCTCTCTCTCTCTCTCTCCTTCAGTTTTAAGAAATGTAGCCATTAAAAACCCTGGTTAAAAGAGCATAACAAAAGAAAAAAAATAATGTCCTTTTTCTCATTCTTGCATGGGGAAATGACTGGATTAAGAACTTAGACTGATTTAGTGGTACATTTTCAGAGAAAGCGAATAAATGAAAAAGAATGTTGAATATTATAAAGCTTATTTTCTAGCAAAGGAGTATATGCTTAGTAGCAATTCTGCATCTGGACCTCATGTCTCCATGGAAACAATCTGATAAACAAAAATTGACAGACTGTTTCTCATATCTCCATAGAGGCAATCTGATAATGATAAATTGGCTGTCTGGTTCTCGTGTCTCCATGGAGACAATCTGATAAAGAGAAATTGGTTATGGTCTGGTGGAGAGTGATTGGCTGGGAAAAAAAGAGAAAATGGCTAGGAGACAATGTTCTCTGAAAGCATTGATGGGTTTTCCCAGCTGGGAGAACTATAAAATAAGACAAAAACAGTTGCCACTTAGTAGAAGCACAGGCTGCACCATGCATCTTAGCATAAATAACCTTTATTTTGGGTTAACTCAAGTTTGTGAGTGTGGCTGTCAGTTTGGGACATTTATTCATATTAGGAGGGTAAACTTCAATATTTGAAGATATACATAGTTCTGTGTATTGGTATTAAATGAATAGGTTTTGGGAGTCTTGGGGGTTTGTTTGCTTTTTGTTTGAAGGCTTTCAATAAAACAAAAAGCTTTGTAAGATGCAACATAGGCTCAAATGGATATGACAGGAAACAACTATATAAATGTTCAACCTGCCAAACGGTGTATGCATGTAGCACAAAAGCTGGAACTAGACATTTAACAAAAAAGTGTTACAGATAAAATGCAAGAATAACTTTTTAATACAATGATCAGTCCTTCCTGTAATGTCTTTAAATGTCAGTGGTCTCTCAAATAAATACAAAAAAGAAAGAATAGTGAACTGTATTAAAATGTAGAGTGCAAAGAGCTATGTTACAGGAGACACAGTTGGAAAAAAATTGAACATGTGAATTTGAAAAAAAACAGGTTTTCAGGATAGTTGTTCAGCAGAATATCTGGGACAAAGGAAGGAGGAGTACTTATATTAATTGCAAGAGGAGCTCCAGTAGTGATAGAAGAGGATAAAAGATAATAATGGCAGATTTGTAGTGATAAGGGTCTACTGGCAAGGGAGGAGGATTACACTGGCATGTATTTATATTCCTCCTGAAACTGCTGTAATGGAACTTAAGAAAATTCTGGGAGAAATCAGTTTTCAGCAAGGAATATTACTTATAGGTTGGGACTGGAATTTGATTTGCAGCAGTAAAGTGGTATATGGGGGGGCAAAAAGGAAACTATAACAAAAGAGAGTAGATTTTTGAAGACATTTATGAAAATATTTGGCATGGAGGATGTGAATTCAGTGATAGGAGTTCAGAGTGAATTTACATATTATTTCCCAAGATATAAAAAACCTGAGCTAGGCTAGACATAATTTACATTTCACAGGAACGTGTGCATTTAATTGAAAGTCTTCATATGCACCCAATAATTATTTCAGATCATGAGCCAGTAATAACTGAAATAAAAACACAAGGTAATGAAATAAAAATGAGACACTGGTGCTTTCCCACCTATCTGTTGAAAAGAGAAGAATTTATGACATGGGTAGTGGAGCATATTCAGGAGCTATTCAAGAGGATAGTAATTACTTCTGAAAATATAGCTAGGGAATGGGATAAAATTAAGGCAGAGTTTAAAACAGGGTGGAAATAAAAGAAGGGGAGCTATGGTTAAGAAGTAGCAAAAGAACTGCAGAATAGAGGGAATCTCACAGAACAAGAAGAGGATCGACTGCAGAATGTTAAGCAAAAAATATGGGATTACCTTGATAATATACACAAGTTTAGAAAGATTGCTGTTAAGCAACTGTTTTTTTTTTTGATAACACTAGAACACAAAAACTTTTAGCACAATGTCTCATGCAACAGAAAGTAGAAAGGGCTGTCACCAAGCTTAGGGAGACTATAACAACTAAGGTAACAAGAGATCCTGTAGATTTATTAGAAATATTTCAGAAATTCTACGAAAGTCTGTATAAAGCAGAAAAATATGAAAATCAAGAAAAGATACAAATGGAAATGTTTATGTAAGAATTGAATATACTAAGGTTATTAGTAGATGAGAATCAATTACTAACAGGATAGGAGGAGATGAGATAAAACTTGTGATGTATAACTAAGCTATAGAAAAGTCCCCGGGAATAGATGGTATTCCTGTGGAAGTTTGGAAGCTAGGAGGGAAAAATCTGATAAAAATCTGGAAGGTTTTGTTTAACAGTATTTTAAGAGGAACAGAAGTACCAACATCCTGGAAGAAAGCAGTGGTAGCTGTAATGCCTAAAGAGAGTAAAGATCCATCCACTTTATCTTTATACAGACCCATTTGAATATTAAACCATAATTATAAAGTACTCATGCCTATAATGGCTAAAAGAAAGGCAAAAGTAATGCCAACATTGATAAATGTGGATCAGTGTGGATTTGTGGAGGGAAGGCAAACATTTGACAACATTAACAGACCATTGATGATCCAGAGGGAAGTAGAATGTAAGACAGTACCATTGTTATTGGATGGTTTTGATGCAGAGAAAGCATTTGACAGAGTAAGCTAGGATTTTATGAGCAGGGCCAGAGAAGCATTTGCATTTCCTCAAAAAATAAGGTTGATTAGGAGGAGGGATCAGAGGTGAAGATTTAAGTGGGTGGGGTCCTCTCTGATAATTTCTGCTTGAGCAGAAGAACCAGTCAGTGGTGTCCTCTTTCCCCTTAGTTATTTGCAATATATTAGAAGAATTGGCAAAAAATATAAGGGACTCAGAAATTCAAGGATATAATTGGTATGGTACTCAAGAAAACCTGTCTCTATTTGCAGATATTAGTGTTGTGGAACATTTTGAGTCAGTTTCAAATCTTTTTTGGATACACAATTAATGAAGCTAAAACATAAGCAATAGGGGTAAATTACGTACTCGTGTATGAATTGGTTCCACAATATCCATATTTATGGGGACATGATAAAATAAAGTAGTTGGGAGTAGGAATTAAAAATGATTCTGGTGTGGCAGCTAAGGATATGTGGGAAGAAACTAAGCAAAAGATAATACAAAAACTGAGAAAATGGAAGTTTTGTTATATGGATATGGATAGTAAGATACAAGCAGTTAAAATGTTTTTAGTCCCATTAGTCTTACACACAGGTCAGGCATATTTTATCAACCAGAGGAAAAGTTATGGATAGCAATTAATAAAAAGCTGAAGGACTTTATCTAGGAGGGGAAGATGCCAAGAGTCAAGTGGGATAAGCAGATTCTTCCAGTAAAAAAGAGCAGATTAGGATTACCCAATTTGAAGGGGTATTTCATAGCTACAAAGTTAAGGCTCCTATACATTGCAAAAGCAAAAAACTATAATTCATAGTGGAAAGAGATGATGAAATGGGGGGGGGTGCTCAAGAAACAAGGAGAGACTGGGATTTTTGATGCAGGCCTTTAAGGAGAATAACAATCATATAGAATATTATATCTGTAAAATAGCATAAAATATCTTCAGGAATGGAGAAAGGAGATTCTGCCAATAGGGATGACTGCAGTTAGGGATGTAGAAAATAGGCAAGAAGGGGTTGGAATTTATAGGCGAAAACTGACAAAGGAGCCAAGGTATTGGGAGCAAATAACTACAGAGGGAAAAATGATAGAATGGGAAGATGACAAGAATGTATTTGGACTGCATGTTAGAGATCACCTTCCTTATCAAAGATTGATATCAGAATATAGACAAAGAGAAAGAAATGGGGGGGGGGGTTCTAAATGAAAGACCAGCACTGGTAGAGTATTTTTGTAGAATCAGGAACAGAAGCTGCCGTTAAAAAAGGAATAAAGAGTACAGCATATAAAATATTGAATGATAACTATAAGAATCCATCAGAGGAAGTTAGAAAAGATTGGGAAGAAAGATTGAATAAGCAAGTCACAAAGAAACAATGGGAGGATATATGTATGTCTCCCAAATGTGCAACAAAATCTAGATGATTTAGGATTTTTGCTTGGAAATGTTTACATAGATATTTTTATACCCCAAGTAGACTCCAGAGAATTTTTCCTCAGGTAGACAGCAAACATTGGAGGTGTGATGAGAAAGAGAGAGATAATTGGGAACATATTTTCTGGGAGTGCTGTGAGTTGGTGGACTTTAAGTATTCCCTCTGGGATGCACTGTCAGAGATGATGGGTGGGCAAATTGATGTGACAAGGGAGACATGGTAAGGCCTTGCTTTGTCTAATTATGGTGGCTACCAAAAAAAGCAATTGCTAGAAAACGGAAATCAAAATTTAAACTAACTATACTAGAAGTAGTGAATATAGTAACAAAGATAAAGCAACTGGAATTGAGATCTTTAGAAAAAGGTAGAAGCAAACTACATAGGAAAAAATGGGAATTGTGGGAACAATACATACAGGGGAGGAATGAGGGTTAAAAGAAGGCAGGACTTAAATGAGCTATGTAATGTTTGACTAAAAAATGACTAGGTAGATTAGAAGTGATGTATAATGTTTGCAACTCTTGAGTGTGTCAGTATGGTTTGTGATGTAAAATGCTTGGAACTAGGATTGTGCAGGTGTGATTTGTTTTCTTTTATATGAGTTTATGATTGCCTATGTAGTAAGTGATGGTTTAATAAAGAGGTTTCTTGTTTAAAAAAAAAAGAAATAAATCTATCCCATTTGGTTATAGATTGGCCTTACACATCCCATGGTTAATAGTCATATATTACCACTAACTATAATAAACAGGATCAAACATAGATAATTTAAGGGGACCCATGCATGGGATAAAGGACTTAGGAGCTGCATCTGTCCGTTAGTAGTACAGCAGGCAGTTCTGAGGTAAATCTTCTGTTTCCCATCCATAGATATAAGTTACATTTGAAAATAAACAGGGATGAAATTTGTTTTATGTGGATGAGAGTAGTGGTATCCTCTTTAAAATAATACCTCTCCATCCAAGCCATTTTGTTGATGTTACTGAAGAGGTTTAGATCCCTAAACTGAGTATGTCTGAGTTGATGTGCAGTAAATCCATCAGCAATGGGTCGTACAATGCCTTGTGCATCAGATTCAGGTCATCTCTTGGTAGTATGTAGGATACAAAGTACAATGACAAGGCTTTAAGTCAGTGCATGTACGACATATTGTTTATGCCTTGTGTCCTTTTAGTACGGTATCTCTGTGGGAGTTCCAGTTGTTGCATGTGTCTTGACAGATACATGCCAAAGGGGGCATTATATTCAATGGCTGGCCTAATGACTGAGTAAAGGGGGGCAATGACATCCTTAGATCTAGACACAGTCTCTTTGTGTATAAGCTGTGCAATATATAATGACTTTGTTACAACAACAGAGACATGTTGGTCAAAATTTAGGTCACTCTCCACAAAAGTTCCCAAAAACTGAGCAACTGTGTTAACTCTTAGAGGTGTATTATCAATGTGACAGTTCCCTGGAGTAGATGACTTCCCAAAAGATACATTAATGCATTTTTTGACATTTAGTTTTAAACTATGATTTTGACACTGGTTATTTATTCCAGATAAACCTTCCTGCAAGATGGCCCAGGTATTTGGGGATTCGATGACTGCTCATAGCTTGCAGTTATCTGCAAACTTAGTCAGAGCTCTTTGATATTGGCTTTTACTTCAGAAAAGAAGATACCACACAGGAAAGGTCCTACATAAAACCCTGGGGGGACTCCACTGGTGATTAGCTTTTTTGTGGAGGTAACTTCCCCTGTCTTATTATCTGCATCCTGTCTGAGAGTCAATTCACAATCCAGCCATGTCATAATATTTCTGTAGGTTTGCAGGAACTTCAACTTGCTCCCATTTAAATAAAGTATTAATTCTGGAAAGAGTATCAGAAAAAGATAATCACTCTGATGGATGCTTTGAGGAACACTTTCCTCTGTTTCAGAATTAGAGATCTGGGCAGATAATAATGAAGATACCCTATTCCAGTCTCTCCCATGTTCATCTGACAGGAAATCCTCAGAAACTGAGGAAACCAACTTGTTTCCACAATAATTCCATTCATTCATTTTTTTAAATGTTTTAAAGTCTGCAGTAAACCTTTAGCCAAAGTAATAAATTCTGTTTTATGAAAAGAAAAA
Source organism: Protopterus annectens (assembly GCF_019279795.1). NCBI lineage: Eukaryota > Metazoa > Chordata > Ceratodontiformes > Protopteridae > Protopterus > Protopterus annectens. The sequence continues at coordinate 398,936,404 of NC_056748.1, read as the reverse complement.
CTTTCTTTTTGCCCCTAAGGACATCCCTAGAGGGAGAATGACTCAAGGATGGTACTTCTTCCCAGGAATTGGTCTCTTCACCCAGCTACTCAGGAACGCACTACTTGATTTTAACTCCCATGCTCAAAGAAAGTGGTTTTCTCATGCCAGCTAAGGACACCTATGCAACCCATAGATGAGATGGGTAACCACTGGGCCATGATGATTGAAGTGGCTACACCAGATGACTCCAGATAAAAAATCAAGTAGTCTGAGCAGGAACCACTGGCCACAACATTCACCCACCAGTAGCTAAGGCACTGACTGAGCACAGTGTGTGTGTGCAAGAACTCTTGACGTATCAGTATGTTGTTCCATGTACCTGCTGAGAATGAAGCTTGGTCCCCAGCAAGTACTGCTAGAAGGAATCAGATAAGTTGTCAACAAAGTGTGCACAACCACACAGAAACCACTTGCACTCCATTTAAAATGCACAAGCCCCAGCAAACAATTCAAATTAGTTCAAAATCAGCACACTTTTACCATAAAATAGTGACCCAATTAACCATAGACAATTCCTGCCAAAAATAGCCAGCCATATTAGACAATCCCATCAAAACAGTAAATGCAGCCAAATGCCATTATTCTTGAAAAGACGTGTTACTTATTTCTCACAAAAATTAAAATATGTGGAAGGAATTCCCCTAAGGAAACTTGTCTGACCAGCAATGGAAGACAGGAGCCAACTTTTGATCCTCTGAAGCCAAGGAAGAACACTCCCATGATCTGCAAGAAAGTACTGAAGCTTTTTCATAGGTTCATAAGTAAGTACTAGGCTATCTGCCCGAGGGCATCTGTAAGCCTAGCCAGAATGTGTTGGCTTTTGCCGCCCCCTTAGATTAGTTCCCTGTGCCTCTGTCCAGCAGAGCCATTAGTTCCCTGTGTCTCTGTCCAGCTGAGCCACTGCAGTGATCCCTGGGGTAAATTTTCTGTTTCCCAGCCACTCGTCAAGGTTTCTGTTGAAGAGTGTTAGTGAGGGACTCTGCCTAATGTAGATTGGAATCCTGTTCCAAAGCATGGGGAGTCTCTGGGACAGGAATCTATCCCTCCAGCATGTCCTATTTGTCGTTGTGGTGAGGTTTAGATCCCTAGAGCGTGTGGCTCTCTGGGATTTGTTTTTTTTTAGGTGGAGCATGTCCATCAATTCTGGGTTGGACATAGCCTTGTATGTCAGGCAGAGATCACCTCTGAGTAAGCGGTATGCAACCGAGTACAGCTGGAGTTTCTTCAGTTGGGCTGCATAGGGCATCTGTTTGAGGCTAGTAATCCTCTTGGTGAGGTAAGTCTGTGGTCTTTCCAGCTGTTGCAGGTGTCTTGTAAGTTACATCCCAAATGGGGCATTGTACTCTATGATGGGTCTGATGAGTGATGAGTAGAGGGGCACAATAACCTGTTTTGTTCTAGATGCGAACCCTTTTGTGATTAGGTGGGCCACATAGAATGATTTTCTAACAACCTTGGCAATATGATTATCAAAGGAGAGATTACTATCTACTTGGGTCCCCAGATCCCTTATTACATTTTCTGTATTTAGGTGACTACCATGTATGTGGTAGCTCGCAGGTACTTTGTTTTTTCCAAAGGGGATGACTATGCACTTTTTGGCATTTAGCTTGAGGCCATGATTTTGACACCAGGTATCTGTATCAGTGAGACCCTTCTGGAGGATGTCTGTATCAGCTGGAGAGTCAGTTATAGCCCCCAGTTTGCAGTCATCTGCGAACTTGGTCAGCCATAGTCCTCCTGTGCTTGCCTGTACCTCTGAGAAGTATATACCGAACAGGAAGGGTCCCAGGACTGAGCCCTGGGGGACGCCACTTGTAACCGGTTTAGAGTCGGACCTAGAGCCTGCAACTCTCACCTCGTGAGTTCTATCCATGAGCCAATTGGCAACCCATCTCATGATGTAGGGGTTTATGTTCAGGCTGGTGAGGTCTATAATACCAGAATGGGGAATGGTGTTCAAAGCCTTTGCGAGGTCTAGGTAGGCTGTGTGGACCTCCTTTCCCTCATCTAAAGCCTTGGTAACTGTCTCAAAGAAGTCCACCAGGTTTAGGAGGCATGATCTGCCCTTAACAAAGCCAAACTGGGTAGGGTCCAATGTTTAGAGGTTCCCAATGTCTTTGTTAAGGAATTCCATGATGATGCGCTCCATAGCCTTGCAGACCAGGCTAGTCAGGCTTATAGGGCGATAGTTCCCGGGGTCTGTTGTGGCTCCACCTTTGTGGAGTCAGATAACTGTTGGTGTGCAGCACTCTATGGGTATGTAGCCTGTAGAGAGGCTGATTCTGAACAATTTGTTTAGGTGAGGGGTTAGTTCATTTTGGAGGTCATGTAAGACACAGCCTGGGATACCATCCAGTCCCATTGCAGCTGTGTTTTTGGCTTTTGATAGGGCTGATTTAACCTGTGTGTCAGTGATTGCCAGGGCTCTACATTCTTCTGGTATGGTTATGGGCTCTTTAGGGGGTGAGAGGGGGGTGATGTTTGCACTAAACCTGTCTGCCAGAATGTTGGCAATATCAGTCAGTTCAGTGTATATTGTGCCATTCTGCATTAACTGAGAGCAGATCTTAGAGTTTCCACTTTAGGTTCTTGACATAGCTAAAGAACACTTTGTGGTTATCTTTGGAGACCTTGGAAATTTTTCTTTTGAAGCTAGCCTTGGATGATTTTATGAGGGCTGTAGTTTCTTGCTGATACTGATCAGGGATTTCTTTCCTTCTTGGGATTTTACTCTTTTCTGTACTAGTTTCCACCTTCTATTGTATAGCTTGTTTATGGCAAGGGTCCACCAGACTGGTTTACTTTTCTTGGAGGAGTGAGTCTTTGTTTTGCTTGGGATAGCATGATCCATGCATTCTTGCAGGTGCTCATAGAGTGCCTTTGTAAGGGATTCAGCAGCTTGCACAGTGTTGTCCTTTAGCATGGGGGCTGTGAACATTTCCACCTCGGTCTTAAGTAAAGTGAAGTTTGCTTTTGAAAAGTTTTTCACAGTGGTTTCCTTGATTGGGGCTGGGGGCGGAATGTAGATATCCAGAGTGATTAGTCTATGGTCTGATCTAACCAGCAAGGGGGTTAACCTCCAGTGTGAAATACTGGTCACCCATGTTGGTGATGACCAGGTCCAATATGTTGTCACCTCTAGTGGGGGTGTTGACCAGTTGATCCAGGATGTTCGAGTTTATAAATTCTAGGAAGCGTTGGGCAAGGGAGTTAGTACTTGAGTAATTCTCCCAGTTAATGTTTGGGTAATTGAAATCACCCAATATTAGGGTGTTTGATAGGACCTTCATATTTTCCAGTGTCTCCAGAAATGTGGAATGGGGGTCCTGGGTCATGGTGGGTGATCTGTAGCAAGCTACAATTTGAATTGCAGTTTTTCCCATTGTTAGTTGCCCATGGATGATCTCTGAGGCATCGTGCTGTGCCACTAACCTGGAGGTGTGGGTATCCTTGATGAATATGGATACACCCCCACCTTTTGTGTTTCGGTCCAGGTTCTGTGACCAAAAAGTATGGTATGAGTTTTAGCCTGGTAGTGCTGGGGTGCTCTCTGGAGCCTTAAACCAGGTTTCTGTTACTGCTCAGATATCAATGTTCTCCATACTGAGGAGTGCCTCAAGTGCATGCATTTTGAGGTTTAGACTTCTGGCGTTGAGTAGCATTACCCTCAGTTTTTGGTTACTTGTGCTATTTACAGTGGTGGGTTTGTCTTTTGAGCCTTGCCTAAAAAAAGGCACTATGGGAGTGGCAAAAGCTTTGGCCACTATTCGAAAGCCTAAGGGTGACAGGTGCAAGCCATCTCTTGTGAAGCAATGTGGCTTGTCGAGCATGTCATCCCAGGCAGACAGATACTGGATCCCCTTTGAATGACACCAGAAACTTAAGCAGTTGTTGAAATTGATCATTTTTTTCTTTATACTGTGGCATCATTCTTGGTGAGAGAAGGATGCCACTAAGGGTCATGGTCATACCAGCCTGGGCTATGTGATCAGAGAGCTCTTCCATGTCTCTTTTCATTTAACCCAGGGAGTTACATCTCAGGCCATTCACACCAACATGGACAATGACAGAGTCATATCTGTACTTGTTCTGGAGCGACCTGAGTGCTTGTGTTATGTGGCGGATCTTGGCACCCGACAGTCAGCTAACTGTAACCTTCTCCTTGTCCAGTCTAGTTAGTAGGACATCAGTATACCTGACTATAGAGTCGCCTATTACAAGTGTGTTGGGTGTGTTATTTTGCCTTAAGGGCTGTTATTGCATGACCCACTGATTATGTGAAGTATGTGTTTCATGGTTTGTGATGGGGTGTGGAGGTTGCTTGGGTGTCTGCTTTGGATGTCTCTGTTGCTTTTGAAGATTTTTATTTAGAGCCTCCGAGTATGTTTTCATGTATATGTGTGCTATCTGCTGGTGTTGGTTTAGTAGGTCTATGTGAGACTGGTGGTGTGTTGCAAGTATTTCACTTCTCCTCTTGACTGTCAGTTCCAGTCATGGGTTGAGAGAGCTTTGCCTCCAGTTTGGCTGTATAATTGCATCTCTCGCATATATTAGTGTTTGGTGGTAGGAGGAGAGGGTTGTCTGTGTACATGAGGCAGATATAACATTGTCTCAAAATGCCTAGATTCACCAGTTGGACTGGAGAGTACACCTGAATCTGCCCTTTGGATATGCCTGAATAGGTAAAGTAAGCTGTTTTATGGATTGGCTGGTAGGGACAAATAGAGAGCCTTGTCCTTCTGGACAGTATAGGGGGGGGGGTCTAGTGCTAGGGTTAATTAGTGCTGGGCTGTGAAATGAATGGTTTGAGTGCTTAAGTTGAAAGTTTGTCTAGTTCCAAGGGAAGAATTGAAGGGTAGACTTTGTGGAGCTGGGAATAGTTTAACCCTAGCTAACTGGCAATGCCCGGCGCGCAAAACTACACAAATGTGTTTTTTATAGCAGGGAAATGAAAGAGATAGAAAGTAGCCCAAAATGGCCAATAAACTACTAACGTCTGGGCTGAAACCACTCCTCCAGGGACAGATAGGCTGCTCAAAGCTCCCCTCTCTCACAGGTGAACAGAGAAACATCATTCTATCCAAGTAAGGTATGGGCAACACAACAACTTGTAACGCAGCCCTGAATTCAGCAATAACCTGAAAACTAGACTATACTAGTTCAGAAAGGTGGTAAACAAGTATATATATTTTTTGTTTGTTTTTTTTGGGAGGGTTTTGGTTTTTTCAGAAAATAAAGCAGATACAGTAAAAAAAAAAAACACTTTAAATGCACAGAAATGGCTATCACACTTTAGTGTGTAGCCTACAACAGTTAAACAGGTTACTTAAACACAAAAACGACTTAGTTCAAGTTCAGGTAGAAAATAAGTACAATATGTAGCATAAACAAGCTTTTTTAAATCACAGAAAAAATCTGTGTTTTAGGCAGAATTTGTTAAAGACAGCAAGAAAATGCAAAAGAATGATACTTAATTACTACAAAGTCTCTCTTTTGTCTCTCTGCTGCTGTAGAACTCTGCAGGACACCTGACAGGCACTTGTTGAGCTGAATACATGTGCAAAAAAATGTGCAAATGTGTTTTTTATAGCAGGGAAATTAAAGAGATAGAAATTAGCCCAAATTGGCCAGTAATCTATTAACTTCTGGGCAACAGCAAACAAGGTGCACAAATTTCAGAAAGAAACAGTTCAAATAAGCAGCCACAATAAGCCTTTAACCAGAAATTCCCAGCTCAGAAGGACAGAATCTACCTTCTCCTACCACAAGAGTGCAGACCACAAACCTTCTTAATGTAAAATAACTGGCCTGAAGCCCAAGTGCTTAAACCAGAACTAATGCACTTTTAGAAAAAATAGACACTGAGTCTTCAACCAGCAATTCCCAACTTAGAAGGATGTAAGCTACCTGTCCTGCCACAACAACGCAGTCCACAAACCTTCTTAATGTAAAACAACTGGTCTGAAGCCCAAGTGCTTAAACCAAAAGGCTTAGAATAACAGTTACAATTTAATCAGGCTACTACCAAGCAGTAATACCTGCAGCAGAATAATGCAATTGAGTACTTTTAAGAAGAAGGACAAGCAAAATAAGGTAATAAAATGGGAAGAAACACAATTACAGTAAAAGCAGATGAATAAAGTGCAATTATTTATAACAATAGAAAACAAGCACACTGATTTAAACAAATTACCCAATTAACCAGTAAAAAACCTCAGAACTGAGCCCTGTTCCAGCAGTCTTCAATTAGACAAGTTCAGGGCCTAAGTGGGTATGCCTACTCAAATGTTCTCTCTGTATTAGGCAAGATGAGCTAATGAGATTAGACTACGATAGAGCTGAGCAGATGGGAATGGTAGAAGTGTCTGAAATCAAAATATGATCTCACTGTACTCGGTTGAGTGAGCAAATGAGATTGTCCCAGGAGGAGTGTTCAAACACAAATTTACAGGAGGGGCGGTCAATTCCAAAGCTACCAAGATTAATACCACAAGAACAGGGAAGGTGGGTGGGAAAACTAACTGCAGACAGAGAGAGAGCTCACAATTTTCAGTAGACAAATAAATAAGCAGATAAATGCAATAGTATTTTTAACACAATATTCAATGAAACAATAAAACAGAAAAAATAAAATGCAGTACTATCTTATAACACTGCAAGTTTGTACTTATCTCAGCTTGTAATAAAGTTGATGTAGGTATGTAAAAGCTAACCAAACAGCTCAAGTATGCAACTATGCAACAGAAATAATTTCAGAGATAAGGGACTAAGACTTTAAGGCACAGAGAAACCCTCTTGGCTAAGACATCTACACCGAATATCAATGAAGTGAGAAGAATAAACCCACTAACTGCAGACAGAGAGAGAGCTCACAATTTTCAGTGAACACTTACTCTGTTGTCCTTTCCACACAGGTGCGTGAGCTTCACACCAGCGTGGGCGCATGAGTGGAGGGAGCCAAAGGCTATTGAAGACTGGCCAGCTGTTATATCCTTACCAAGATGTAACCTATATAGCTAAGGCTACTTTAGTCCTAATTGTGAGAGCTTGTTGAGGAGAAGAGGGTGAAGTACATTATCATATGCCTGGCAGTGGTCCAGAAATAAGGTAGAGACAGGGTTAAACCAATATTTCTGTTTTGGATGACTATTTCTAGGAAATCTAGTAGGGCAGTTTCAATGCTGTAATAGGGCCAGAAGGCAAGTTGTACGATAGAATATAAATATACTTGTAGCAGAACATTTTGGGTTTGATGATGGATACATCCTTAGAGAGTGAAGTGTGTATTACTGTAGGTCAGTAGGTAGTTCAGGGAGTTCTGTGGTGGTTCAAAATCCCAGAAACATTGGTAGAATTAGTGCAGGCTATGTACAAGGACCCAAAGATACAAGTGCAAAGAGGAGGTGGGTGTGCATTAAGGTTCAGTTCTGAGATTACTGCAGTTCATGCTGGTGATGGACTACATTAGCAAACAAGTCAGAAGAGACAGATCAACAAAGCTGCTGTATGCAGACAATGTGGCATTACAAGCAGAATATGAACAAGAACTTCAACAAATTATAGGGGAATGGAATGCAAAACTGAAGGCACACAATGTGAGAATGAGTACAGATAAAATAGTTCTCGTGGCAGCAAATGGAGGAAATCAGAAGAAGCTGATAATTGAGGTAGAAGAGAAAATAGCAGAGCAGGCTAACAGCTTCAAGTTTCTAGAAGGGTTGATCGAAGAGAAGGAAAATCTGAAGGACAAAGTCAAAGTTAGAATCAGAAAGGCTGCAGCAATGTTGGCTTTATTAATCTGAATGTACCCATGAAGACATAAAAGTAAAATGTCATGGGCATTCAGTAGCCATGTAGCTGAAACACTGGCATGTCCTTAAGGATCATTTACATATATCCCATGGGCCTCCAAAACAGGAAGTTTAAGGTATTACCCAGTGAAAACTTGAGCTTGGCTAAGTCTTTCTTGGTCTATCTGTGTAACCTTTTTACCTGTTGCTTGTAGATATATATGGGGTGGCACAGTGAAGCAGCAGATAGCACTGTTGCCTCACAGCAAGAAGTTCCCAGGTTTGATTCTCAGCTGGAGTGCCTTCTGTGCAGAGTCTGCATGTGCTCCCTGTGTTCATGTGGGCTTCTTCCAGGTTTTCCAATGTCCTCTCACATTCCAAAGACAATGCAGTAGGTGGATTGGACGCTCTAAATTGTCCATAAGTGTATGTGAGCATGTAAGTGTGTGATGTTGATGAATTACCATGGCAGGGCTAGCCACCCGGCAGTGTAAACCTCGACTCTATATATATCAACTCACTTTAGTTTGAAGTCTTTCTCTATAGTCTGTATAGGAAAAGTGTAATGTCTGAAAGAAATATATTCAACAGTTCTACTGCAAGTGCGCAAGTCCCAGGTGCTCAAAGACCACTGTCTCGAAGGCAGGGAATCAACATCTTCGAGCTCGAACAGGCTGCTAGTTATATTCTAACTTGAATATGAATTCAGTCATGCAGCTGCCACACTTTAACCAAACAAATTATTACAAATGATTTGAGTTTGAGCAAGGTTAGCAAGCAACCATAGGCAGGGATTGGGAGTGGGTGGGAGTGTAGATTAGGGCCACAATTGAGAAAAGGGATTTAGTTTAGGGAGCAGGAGGGAATTTTAGATTAGGGAGGGAGAATAGAGTTTTAGGATTAGGGTGTGGTGTGAGAGTTTGGAAACATCTGGGGGATTTAGATTTAGAGAAGGGAGTTGGAGGTTTAGGGAGTGATCAGGGATTTTAGATTTAGAGAGGACTAGGGAACAAGGAATCAAGCTAAGAACTGGATGGGAGTTTTAGGGTTACAATTCAGGCTCTGGTAGGACCATACCGTTTAACAGGGTTAGGTACTGGGAGGCATAAATAGTTAAAGAACAAGCTAGTGAGCATTAGATCACTTGATTTTTATAGCAAGTGGCAGCAAACAGGTGTGTCACAAGCTAACAAGATGCAAGCAGTGAAAATAGACCTATTCAGCAGTAGCTGCACACAGCACCATAGCCATATCTGAAGAGCCTTTTTAACATTCTTGACCATTAAGAAATCATCATGTTCACAGAGGCCAGTACAAAACTCATGCTTAAAGTTTAGAGGAGCAGTCAGTTTCACAGTTTTATAATGTTAGCCTTTTGTATAGCCATAGCAAATGTTAGATGAACTCCTGTGTATGGTCTGTAAACTAACTACCAGGAAACAGACAGGAAACTTCAGTATGGTCCCTGAAAATATATTGAAAGACTATATCTGTTCCACTTTTTGCATCCAGTAAATTGATTGGAATCTGGAAGAGATGATTTTTGAGTACTGTACTGCAGTCAAGAAGTTTTGCATATGCTGTGTAGTTAAAGTATTTCCTTTTATATTAAGAACAATATTTGAAGAAATTAATAAAATTAAATGAAACAACTATAGAAAAACCCTCTGACTGATTGCTAAACAATCCTCCATATAAGCCTAGAAAGCAGTTTAACAGAACAATACTAGACTAGTTGTGTTGACTGAACTCTGATTCAAACCAATAACTCTGCAGACAGACATCTGGAAACACTTGTAAACATTCACTGCAACTCCAGAACTTAATTGTAGAACAAGCTATACAAT